>NW_022111319.1:2565942-2570157 GCF_000313985.2 Echinops telfairi
CATTGCAGTTCAAGATAGATATTGAAATGTTCTTTTGGCAATGAATGTGGTAACATTCCTCTTTGTTATTCCTAGCATAATAAATGATATGATTTTCTAATCCAAGAAATGGCCATTCCAGTCCATTTTCATTCACAAATACCTAGGATATCAATCTTTGTGTGTTCCAGTTCATTTTCTAAAGCTTATCATTTTCCCAATTTCATATTTAGAACATTCCACATTCCAATATTAATTGATATTTTCAGGTGTTTTTCTTTCTCAATTGAGGAAGCAGCACTTCCCCAGTTGTATACTGAGTGCCTTCACACCTGAGGGGCTTATAATCTGGCCCCACATCAGACAATGTTCAACTGATATTCATAAGGTTTTTCATGACCTATCCCTCAATTTTGGATGGACGGTTTGTTTTTACTGCTTTGTTCTTGTTCTGGAAACTGGTGAAACTTGTTCATCAGGAGTGACTCTACTGGTATTTGAAATATTGGTGGCATGACTTTCAGCATCACGCCAACAAGCCAGCCACTGCAGTATGACAAACTGAGAGATGAGTGGTGTCCTGAAAGTATGTTGTTGTTGTTGGATGCCATCATTTAGGCCCTGACTCATAGCATCCGATGTGCAACAGAACAAGACATGGAAAGATCCTGAGCTGTCTTCACAATTGTTCCTGTGCTGGAGCCTATTGATGCAGCCCCTGTGTCAATCCATCTCCTGTGTCAATCGATCGCCTTCCTCTATTTCTCTGCCCTTACATTTTACCAAACATGAGGTCTTTGTTCAGGGACTTGCCTCTCCTGACAATATGTCCAAAGTATATAAGGTAAAGTCTTGCCATCTTTGCCTTTAAGGAACACTCTGGCTTTACTTCTTCCAATACAGATTGGTTTGTCCTTTTAGTAGTTCATGGTACTTTCAGTATTCTTGCACCACAAATCAAATGCATCAATTCTTCTTCAGTCTTCCTTATTTAATGTCCATTTAATGAACATATGCGTATGATACAATGGAGAATACCATGGCTTGGGCCAGATGCACATTAGCCTTTAAAATGAAATGCTTGCTCTTCAATCCTCCCAAGAGGTTTTCTGAAACAGATTTACCTAATGAAATATGTCCTTTGATCTCTTGGCTGCTGCTTCAATGAGTATTGAGTGTGGGTCCAACTAAGACAAAATTGTTTAAAATTTCAACCCTTTCTCCAATTATCATGATGTTACCTGTTGGTCCGGTTCCATGCTGAAGGTTAAAATCCTTGATCTTCATCAGCAAGAGCTTCAATTCCTCTACACTTTCAGCAAGCAAGGTTGTGTCATCTGCATATTGTAGGTTATTTATGAGCCTTCCTCCAATCCTGATGCTATATTCTTTTTCATGTAATCCAGCCTCTCTGATTACTTGCTCAGCATACAGATTGAACAAGTATGGTGATAGGATACAACCTTGACACCCACCTCACATGATTTTAAACCATGCAGTATTCCCTTTTCTGTTCACACAACTGCATCTTGATCCATGTACAAGTTCCTCATGAGCACAATGAAATGTTCTGGAATTCCTATTCTTATTAAGGCTATCAACAGTTTATTATGGTCCACACAGTCAAATGCCTTTGCATAGTCAATGAAACACAAGTAAACATCCTTTTGACATTCTCTGCTTTGAGCCAGGATCCATCAGGCATCAGCAATGATATTTCTTGTTCCATGTCCTCTTCTGAATCAGGCCTGAACTTCTGGCAGCTCCCTGTCAATGCACTGCTTCAAAAACTGTTGGATGATCTTCAATAAAATTTTACTTGTGTGTGCTATCAATGATATCATTCTATTGTTTGAGCCTTCTTTTGGATCCCCCTTCTTTGTAATGGGCACAGATGTGAATCTCTTCTAGTCAGTTGGACAAGTAGCTGTCTTTTAAATTTCCTGACATAGCTAAGTGAGTGCTTCCTGTGATTCTTAAGCTTTCTGAAGCATTTCAATGGGTATTCCATCAATACCTGGAGCCATGATGTTGGCTAAGGTATTCAGTGCAGTTTGAAATTCTTCCTTCAGTACCATTGGTTTTTGATCATATGCTTCTTCCTGAAATGGTAGAATTTCAACTAGTTCTTTTTTGGTACCGTGTCTCTGTGTATTTTTTCCATCTTCTCTTGATACTTCCTGCACCATTCAATATTTTACCTATAGAATCTTTCAAACTTACAACTCAAGGCTTGAAATGTTTTTCATGAGTTCTTTCAGTTTCAGATATTCTGAGCATGTTCTTCCCTTTGGGTTATCTACTTCTAGGTCCTTGCACATTTTGTTATAATATTTGTCTCTGTCTTCTTGAGCAACCCTTTGAAATTGTCTATTCAGCTCCTTGACTTCCTCCTTTCTTCCATTTAACTACTCTACAATTAAGAACACGTTTCAGAGCTTTATTCTGCCATCCACCTTGATCTTGTGTTTCTTTCCTGTATTTGGAATTATAGTACCTTTATCTTTCTTCATGAATGATGTTCTTGATGTCCTCCCGCAGCTCATCAGGTCTTCTGTCATTCGTGTTCATGCAGCAGATCTGTTCATAAGATGTTCTTGAAATTTAGGTGGGATAGACTTATTTTGACTCTTGTGGATTTCTTTTAATTTTCTCCAGCTTTAACCTGAACATACGTATGAGTAATCGATGGATTGTTCCACCATTGACACCTGGTCTAGTTTTAGCTGGTGATATTGAGCTTTTCCATGGTGTCTTCCCATAGATGTAATCATTTTGAATTCTGTTTATTTCACCTGAGGAAGTCCATGTGTATGGCATCCTTTCGTGTTGTTGAAAAAAGGTACTTTCCATGCCATGAACAAGGCATTGATTTTGCAAAATTCTATCATGCTATCTCCAGTTCCATGTCTATCACTAAGCCCATATTTTCCAATTATTTTCCCTCCCTTTCCCACACCGCATCTTTTACATTTTTCGTGTATTCCAAACACCAGTAACTATCAATACATTTTGATTCCATGCTTGATCAAGTTAAGAATGAACATGTTAGTAGAATTCTTCAATTTCTTTATCACTAGCCTTCATGCTTGATGCATAAATTTTAATTTATAGTTGTATTGGCTGGATGTCCTTGAAGGTGGATAGATATCATCCTATCATTGATACCATTGTACTTCAGAATCGATTTGAAATGCCCTTTCTGAAAATGAATTCAAAGTCATTCCTCTTGGTTGTGTCATTCCTGGGCACATGAATGATTGTCTGATTCAAAGTGGCCAATACCAGTTCACTTAAGTTCACAAATGTCCAAGATACTGATCTTCATGCATTCCATGTCATTTTTTCCCACTCCTGATTTTCCCAAATTCATACTTCATACATTTCAAATTCCATTTTCCTAAATTCATACTTCATACATTTCAAATTTAAAAAAATTAACAGCTTTCTCTTACCTTGAGTTGTGCTCTCACAGGCTTTACCCGACTCATGTCACCACGGTTGACTCCTATCCAAGAAATAGACTTCTCTACAGTCACATTTCGAGTGCCTTTGGACCTGAGGGGCCCATCCTCTGACAGTTTCTCCGAAAATGTTCTGCTTCCTTTGTTTAGAATTTCAATATTTTTCAATTCTTTGAAGCTGTGGATAAGGTTTTCAGCAGCTTCTTTCTCTGAAGTGGGGCGCTGAGTCCTTATTTTTGCCTGGAAGCTCTGTGGAAGCCTGTTCATTTTGGGTGGCCCTAACAGCATTTGAAATACCAGAGACATAGCTTCCAGAATCACAGCAACACATAATCCACCATGGCACGACAAACTGACAGACAAATGGTGGCCTGAAAGTGTAGCTGACCTTAATTCTGTACATGGAGTAAAGTGATAGGCCCTTCATTTGCTGATGTGGAACAATTCAAAATGGAAAGAAATATTTACAAAATTTCAGTAATAATTTAAATGTAGAATGTATGAAGTATAAATCTAGAAAAATTTGGAATCATCAAAAATGAAATGCCAGGGGCCAGACCAAATCCAGGGGTGCATATAGCAGCCAACTAAAAAAGAGAAATGTGTAGCAGAGGAACGGGGCACTAACCCACCCAAGAGAGGGTATTGTTTATATCTACACAGGGAAAGAGGGACCAGACTTTAACCCAGTATTTCAGGAAGTGAATGCAGCTTGCCGGCATGGAGCGGGGAGCCAGTGGAGGGGTCTGAGAGCCCGGCCCCAATCCCAACT
>NW_022111319.1:2571754-2582873 GCF_000313985.2 Echinops telfairi
AGTGGTGAGAGTGGTGATACTGGAGGGTGGAGGGAAGGTGGGGTAGAAAGGGGGAACCGATTATAAAGATCTACATATAATTTATTCCCTAGGGGACGGACAACAGAAAAGTGGGTGAAGGGAGGGAGACATCGGACAGTGTTAGACATGTCAAAATACTAATAATTTATAAAGTATCAAGGGTTCATGAGGGCGGGGGACAGGGGAGGAAGGGGAAAAATGAGGAGCTGATATCAAGGGCTTAAGTAGAAAGCAAATGTTTTGAGAATGATGATGGCAACAAAATTACAAATGTGCTTGACACACAATGGATGGATGTATGGATTGTGATAAGAGTTGTATGAGCCCCCCAATAAAATGATTTTTTAAAACAGAAAAAAATGAAATGTCACACATAAAGATCCATATCTAGACATATGTGAGCTAAAATGCCCATTTTGAATCAATCATGTGGTTTACTATTTCAGAAATGACAAAAAGAAAAGACATTAGTTGTTAAAAATAATATTTCAAGATTTACCCTGAAGTACAGCACTATCAGTTTTTCAATATTATCCATAGGCCTTCTAGCAAGTTAAGTTAATAGGATTATTATTAAAATTGACACATCAACCAATAGTACTAAGCATGAAGAAATAACAGATTTACACCAACTTTTGCAGCCTGAAATTGATCAAGCATGAAATCAAAATACATTGATAATTGTTGGTGATTAGAATGTGAATGTTAGAAACATTGAAGATGGATCAGGAGTTGGAAATTTATATTCAGTTACAGAAATGGCATTGGGGATTGTTTGAAAGGATTTTGTGAGAACAATGACTTCATTGCAAATAATCTGTTAAAACAACTTAAATGGTGACTATCAATTACACAGGAACCAAATATACTACATCCATGGAAAGAGACAAAGGTGAGTCTCAAGATTATCAGTGAAACAAGGCTACAGAACCTAGCATCCGTTTCTCATATGTAAGTTCTAATTGAAGCAGAAGAAAATTAAAACAAGTCCATGAGAACCAAAGTATAAGGTTGAATCCTTTCACCACAGTTATTCAATCTGTATGCTCAACAAATAATATGAGATCTGGACTGAAGCATAATATGACCTCAAACTGTTACAAGGCTCATTATCAACCTGCAATGTGCAGATGGCAGAAGTTTGCTTGCCAAAATCAAAGAGGACACTTATTGATGAAGATCAAAGACTGCAGCCTTCTAAATGGATTGTTTTTAAGTTCCATCAAGTCAGTTCAGAACCCAGAGACATCTTATGTACCACAGAAGGAAACCCTAGTCAGTCCTCCATCCTCCTCATGATTGTTCTTTTGTTGCACCCTTTGTTGCAGCCGTTGTGTCAATCCATCTCCTGGAAGGACTTCCTCTGTTTTCACGACTCTGTTCTTTAAGAAACATAATGTCCTTTTCCAAGGACTGTTCTCTCCTAATGACATGGATTACACCCTAACATAAAGAAAACGAATATTCTCACAATGGAGCCAATAAGCAACATCATGATAAATGGAGAAAAGATTGAGTTGTCAAGGATTTCATTTTACTCCACAGTCAATCCCCATGGGAGCAGCAATAAGCAAATAGAACATCTTGAATTGGGAAAATCTGCAGCATAAGATCTCTTTAAAGTGTTGAAAAACAAAGACGTTTCTTTAAAGAACAAAGATGTTGCTTTGAAGCAGCTGACTAAAGCCATGGTATTTTCACTAGCCATCTACATGTAGAAACTGGACAATGAATAAGGAAGATCGAGGGTGAATTGATGTCTTTGAATTATGGTGTTGGAAAAGCTATTAAATATGCCGAAGAACAGACAATTGACACAGTGATCGCAACAATTGTCTCAAATACAGGAACGATTGTGAGGATGTCAGTGTTCCTCTTGTAAAAAGGGTCACAATGTATAGGAACAGATGGGACGGCACCTGACAAAAACGACAGATCATTATGAAACATTACAAACTGCTCTAACACGTCTGTTTGCACCACCTTTGTGCAGATGTTACACCCATGCATCAACTCTTGAAGTCATGCATAAGGACTAGTCTAACTATAAAAAATATATAAAAATTAATACCTTACTTCGAAGTCTTTTATCTCATAATAGAATTAATGTTTTATGTTCCACCTTGATTTGTTTCATGTTTGTCTCTTGACAAATTCAATTACATCTATCAGACTTTAGGAAAGAACTCAGCATTTCAATTGGAGTTTCAAGTTGTGAACTCTATGAGAGTAGAAAGCGTTGGTAATTGAAGTCTAGAGTAAAAGACAGTAGCTTTCATTGACTCATTAGAGATCTTTAAGATATCTGTTTTATGGGGCAGGGGAGAAATTGGTTTATTTTGTTTGTTACATCGAAGAATTTTATTTATTCGAATTCCTTATATTGGGTAGGAAATGTGTGACTTACAGGAGCATGCAAGTACCTTCTCTTACAGAAGCTGTCTCCAAATACATTGACATCAGTAGTCATCTAAAATCATCCTAAATATTCATACACTCATTGTGCGGTCATTCAAAAATTAACAATTCAGTCCTCACACCTGTCAAGTATGGCTACAAATCTTCCTTTCACGTGAAAATTAAATAACGTATATATGTAAATTTTTATTTTATGTATGTACATATTTTGAACTAGAAATTTACTTCTATTTTACATTTAAATTTAGCAAATAAAAGGCACTGAACTGGAAGCTTTAGATAACAGAAATCACAGTTCTCAGCTAAAGCCATCTGTTTGTCAGTTGGATAGAAGACAGGCTTCTTTGAAAATTGAAAGAGTATTATGCTCCGCAGGCACATACATTTCTTTAATTTGAGCTCACAAGGAAAGACTTCTAGTCTGCAACATTTTTTAAAAGCTAAGTTCATGATAACACAGCAGAGAAACTTTCTTTATTTTATGAATGGCATTTTTGTGATGATAGACACCGCTTTCTTAAAAAAATGCACTATAATATTATAAGAAAGATCAATCGGCAATTTAGTATGTAATGCGACTCAGCCTCACAGAACTGGACACCTAAATAGAATATTACAAATTATAATGCTTAATTTTACAATACATTTCAAAATGTACAAAATAATTTTATAATATATTTCTCAAATCACAAAAATACTGTTTGTTACTGTTCCGACACATCTTTGGAAGCCTTAGATGCTGTCATAACTTCTTTCCACCAAAGTTTAGGAGGATTTTTTTTGGAGGGAAGAGAGTGTTAGTAAAAGAGTTATTTAAGTATAATTAAAACTAAATTTTCATTAGAATTAAAAGTAATTTTTCCAACCTCCTGAAAAGAGTCACAATCAATAAGTTTATTACAAAAATATTTTTATAGACTACATAGTTGTTTACTTAAAATGTTGGTAATATGGCTGTGAAATATAATGAATGAATTGGAGTACTATATTCTTCACTGTAACTTTGATATAATACTGTGCTCAGGTTTAAAAAATAGAACACATCACTAATTATGTATAGAAATGGTGCCAAGCAAGAGTAGTCAGTTGTCTCTCTGTTTCTTGTGCCAAAGAATCATGTCAATCTGACATTTTGTAACACAACCTATTAATTTCCTAGAGTCTGAAAAACAATTTTCGATAATCACAGCAGTCTGGCTCAACCATAATTAATTAACAAAAAGTGTTCTGTTATGTACAATGGCAAAGCAGTGTTCAGAATGAAATAGAGAAACATTTGAAACTCAAGAAAATAAATTCATATTTGCCCAAGCTTTGAAAGCATATATTCCACTGCTGTTAATTCCATTCTGATTCACAGTGAACCTATAGGACTGAATAGAACTGTCTAATAGTGTTTCTAATGCTGTAGATCTCTTTTTTGAATTTTTATTGGCACCTAATCCATATATTGTACAATTCAATAGTTCAATCATTCAATCATATCAATAATAATTGCACAATCATTATAACAATCAATTTTCTTTATGGAAGTATCCAGCCATTTATTTCTCCATGGAAAAAACAGTGGATTAGAAGGACAAAATTTTTGGTTAGCAGTCAAGTACTTAATTCACTGTGCCACCGTGACTCCTCCCACACAAAAACGATGATAATAATAAAACATCTTCATTTTCTAAATAGAAATCAAATTTCAGATAATTCTGCTAAAGACGCATTAACAGCTTTAACTTAGGAAATTATTATATATGTCTTAATAATTTTTCATTATAATAAAATATTTAATATTTTATTTAAATGTTATCTTTATTTAAATATAACTTTTATAACAATTGGTGGTGCTGACAGGTGTGGGTTTTTTGGTTTGGGGTTTTTACCAAAATCTAAAATAGGAAGCAATTTGTAGAAAAACCTAACCTTGTAATATAATTAAATGTGCACTTATTGACTTTAGAAAAAATACATTATTGAAAGGGATAAAAATGAATTCCATAGTATACATAATATAGTACTGTTAGAAGCAATCACCGTAATTAAGACTGCGTGCTTTACAATTTTAGACTAAAACACTGTGCAGTCTCACAGATCTACTGATACAGTTTTAATTTCTTTTCACATAATAAAATTGCTTCCATCCTCTCATCCCCCAAAATCATAAAGAATACTGACCCTTATGAGAACAGGTAATCCTCCAAGTAAAATCTGATTCAAACACAACTAATTTCTGAAAAAGTGATCAATGTTTGACTGAATGCAGGTTTGTCAAGCTATATTTTTCAAAGTATTGGACAATGGAAAAGAAATGTAAGAAAATAAAATTTTCCTTGAGTTAACTTGTGGCTACAATTACACTTTTGCTTTATGCTTAACACAATGATTCAATCAACAAATCACTATATGATGACTGAAAATTACTTTTTATACTTACATAGCATGCATTTAATTTATGGTTCCACAGTATTACTCAAAATCATAAGAACATTTTATGCATAAGTGTTCAGCTGCTAACCAAAAGTTTGGTAGTTCACACCTACCCTAAGCTATAGCAGGAAAAAGATCTCCTCATCTATTTCAGTAAAATTTACAGCCAAAAATTTCTTATGTGACAGTACTACTCTGTCATATGGGGTCTATATGAGCCAGAATCAACTCGATTGTACCTAACAACAACTCAATCATAATTGAAAGTAGGTGTTATCTACATTTATCAGATGAAGTAACTAAAACACAGAGTTGTATAGGTTTTTCTTTTTCTATCATGAAAAAATAAAATGTTTATCAAATTAATTTTTTTATTTAAAATCTACAATGTTTGAAAGAATATATATTATTATTTCTGTAAAGTACACACAAGGGGATGATCTGTCTCAACCCTAACACAAAAATAGACTTTAGATAATAAAGCTGTTTAGCTTACCATGAGAGTATTTAGTCTCACAAGATTACCTGTTGTGAGGGTTAGGGTTTATGCCAACTTACTGCACCTGTGTGAAAGTAGGGGTGAGTCTAATGACACCACATTGGGGAGTGTAGTCTTTTTTACAAGAGAAACACAGAGGGGAATGCATCTCTCTCTTGCTCGCCCCTCTTCTTTTTCCTGTTTGCCTGGATTATGCATCTGGCTGTGGGGTTGGTAGCTCATGTTGCCTGCCCAGCCTGGGAGCTATGGCAACCTGCCATGCTGCTGACAACCTTGGACCCATGCAACTCTGCACCCACTAGCCTGTGTTAGCCCTGCTTCCCACTTCACTTTCCTACTTCCTAGGCTGGCAGCTATTTGGGTCTTGAGGGCACTCCAGCTAGCATCTGACTTGAATTGGATTGGGCTGGGTTACTTCCGTGATATAAATTTCTTCCTTGATCTATAGCTATTTCTTATATATCTGTGAGTATAACTGGTTTTGTTTCTTTCGAAAACTCAGCCTGACACACCATTAGGCATTGAGTATTATTACTGGTTAATGCTAACGATAATATATAAGAGTAAGCATACTATAGACTCTACAAAAAAGAATGAGGTTCTTTCGCTTTATTACAGAAATGCTATATAGACAAAAAAAGCTCACGTCCATCTTTTTTATAAGACGCATGTGTAAATGGCATGAAGGACACCTTTGACCTCCCCTGGTTACACAAAGTAGGAGGAGGATCCAACGCCGCACTAGCCTATTGTTGATTAGTGCAAGGCAGAGATAATACGTGCCTCAATCTTCTTTCTTTCACCCTATTCAGACACCAAGTGTCCCTCTCACAGCACTCTATTTCTCCTCTGGGTTCAATACTCCATTGTAATAGCCACTCAGAACTCACAGGCAGGACTCAACATCATGAAGCTTTATTAGGGAAGTTAACAGATTGTCACAATCCAGGGCCAGAAAATACTATGAATTCAGTGAATGGTCCATAGAAATGTGTCTCCTCATTCAGCAGCCAAGTCTCTCTGGTCCTCCGCCTCTCAGTCTCCTGGTACCATCATCTCTGCTTCCCTGGACAAGGAAGCCTTCCTGCTGCTCTGCCGCACTGCCTCATAGTCTCAAGAGAGTGGCTTCTGTCTCCTTTTGGCTCTTCTCCTCTCTCTTGGTCACTTTGCCCTGGACTCTATCCTCTCTGCTGTCTCCATCACTTCAGACAGGGATTTCGTGCATGTGCCACAGGTGAGTCTTCTTTTTTGGTGTTCCCCCAATCTTCTTTCTTCTTCCTTTTGAGATGGCATTCATATTTATAGGAATGTCACCAAGGTTTTATCCTACGTAGCCTGTTTGTCAGTGTGGGACCCAATTACTATTTGGGCATGAGCCTGTGGGCAGGCAGGTATTTTGAGCCCTGGGCCTTTGGAGAAATGCTCTCCCACTAATGAGCAGATTGTCTCCCCTAATACACGCCTTCCCAATTATGCACCTGCTCAGGGTAGGTCAGTCTTTCCGGTGCCCTGGGGAGTTCTAGCACAATCCAATACCAAGCCAGATGCCGGGAGCCAGTCAACAGCAGGTCTAAATCTCCCCTATCCTGCAGGTATGCAAAGTACAACTCAGTATCCTCTCAATCCCAGGGCTCGGAGCCTGTAAAATCCTTCACCCAAGCTCTGATTCAAGTTCTCAGACAATTATGTTGGGAGAGCAGTGGTAATTATTGGTGGGAGAGGGGAAAGGGTCTCTTTGTTCAACACTATGGTCAACAGGGTACAGCAGCATGGACCTCAGATATTCTGCCCAGCAGCAAAGAATCCGCCACTTTTTCCCTGCTTCTTTGTGTCCTTTCCTCCCTCAGAAGAGCTGTGATTTCCTTAGCATGGGATTGTGGTTTTCAAGGGGAGGTCATGAACTCAGGCTGCTGAAAGTTTTCTGCCACTTCTAAAGTTTTTACTGGGAAAGAGATTAAGAACGACCCTGACGACACATGCAACCTTGTTGGATCTTTCGCCAACCTATACTCTTTTATATAAAAGAAAGTATTTCTTACTAATCACAAAACGATGTATACATATATTTTTTCTATTTGATTTGTGCATCAAAACAACACAGCTAAGTAATGACCTATTTTCATTTTACAGATTATAAAAATGAGGCACAGAAAAAGTAATCCATTCATTCAGCACAGGTGTGTCAGATAATGGTTCTTAAATTTGCATATATATGAAATACATTAAAGTAACCTGCTCTTTCAACTACACCATGATGAATTTGGTGCATCACACCCCCCCCCATATTTTCAGGATTCAGAAAATTGCTCTTAATTGTAGCGTTGCTATTGTTGTTGTTAGGTGCCATGGATTCTGTTCCAACCCATAGCAACCCTACACACAACAAAGTGAAATACTGCATGGTCCAGCTCGATCCTTGCAATTGTTCCCATGCCTGAACCCATTATTGCACCCATGGTGTCAATCATCTCCTTGAGCATCTTCCTCTTTTTTATTGCCCCTCCACGTTATCAAGTATGATATCCTCCTCCAGAGACTGGTCTCTCCTGACAATATGTCCAAATTATGTAAGATGAAGTCTTGTAAGGGGCACTCTGACTGTGCTTTTTCCGAGATAGATTGTTTTGGTCTTTTAGCAATCCATGGTACTTTCAATATTCTTCTGCAGTGCCACAATTCAAATGCATCAGTTCTTTGGTCTTCCTTGTTCAATGTCCAACTGTCACATGAATATAAAGCAATGAGAAATACCATGGCTTGGGTCAGGCCCACCTTAATCGTCAAAATAACATCATTGCTTTCAATACTCTAAAGAGGTCTTGTGCAAAAGACTGACCTAATTCAACACATTCTTTGATCTCTTGACTTCTGCTTCCATGAGCATTGGTTGTGTATCAAAAAGACAAAAAAAGCCTTGACAATTTCAAATCTTTCTCCATTTATCATGATGTCATATTTTGGTCCAGTTGTGAAGGTTTTGGTCTTCTTTACACTGAGTCATAATCCATACTGAAGGCGGCCATCCTTGATCTTCATCAGCAAGTGCTTCAAGTCCTCCTTACTTTTAGCAAGCAAGGTTGTGCCATCAGCATATCACAAGTTTTTAATAAGCATTTCTCCAATCCTGACCCCACATTCTTCTTCATATAAGCCAGCTTCTTTGATATTTTGCTCACATACAGTTTAAACAAGTATGAGGAGAGGATACAACTTTTTCTGATGAACACCATTCCTGCTTTTAAACTATGCATTATTCCCTTGTTCTGTTCACAAAAATGCCTCTTGATCTATGTACAAATTCCTCATGAGCACGATGAAATGTTCTGGATTTCTCATTCTTCTCAAGTAACCATAGTTTGTTATGATCCACAGAGCCTAATGCTTTTGCATAGCCAATAAAACACTAGTAAACCTCTTTGTGCCATCAGCAATTATATCCTTTATTAAACATCTTTTGGATCTGTTCTGAACCTCTAGCAGTTCCTTGTCAATGTACTACTGCAACAGATGCTGTAAATATTATTGGATGTTCATCAGCAAAATTTTTCTTGCATTTGATATCGATGACGTTGTTCTATAGTAAGAGCATTCTGTAGGGTTACCTTTGTTTGGAATGGGCACATGTATGATATCTTCAACTCAGTTGACCAAGTGCCTCCCTTTCAAGTTTCCTGGCATAAATGAGTGTGCTTTCAGTGCTTCTTCAGCTTGCTGAAACATTTCAATTGGCATTCCATCAATTCCTAGAGCCTTGTTTTTGGCTAATGCTTTCAGTGTAGCTTGAACTCCTTCTTTCGGTACCATTGGTTCTTTTGCATAAGCTTCGTCCTGAAATGTGGAATATCCACTAGTTCTTTTTGGTACAGTGACTCTGTACCATCTTATATTGATGCCACCTGCATCATTTAATATTTTGTCCATAGAATCTTTCAAGATTGCAACTCAAGACTTGAATTTTTTCTTCAGTTCTTTCGATTTCAGATGTGCTGAGTGTTTTTCTGTTTTGTTTTTCGAAATCCAGTTATTTACATATTTCATCATATTATGTGCTTTTGTCTTCTCTAGCTGCCCTTTGAAATTTTCTATTCAGTTCTTTGGCTTCATCTTTTCTTTCATTTGCTTTAGTGACTCCTCAATTAAGAGCAAGTTTCAAAGTCTCCTCTGACATCCATGCTAATATTTTATTTCTTTCCTGCGTTTTAAATGACTTTTTGATTTCTTCATGAATGATGTTTGAGATAGCTAAAGTTTATTGTGCCAACCTGGCCAATAAACACATGTGGGATTAACTGAAGGGCAGAGAGATAAATGGCTCAGTGAGCCTCGCCTTTCTAGTTTTCCAGTCTCTTGATTTCTGATGGTCACACCAGAGTGCAGCTGCCTTAGCCAGTTTCATACTTCAGCCGGCAAGGCTCACTTCCTGCAAGACATTCCTGAAGAAAAAACACATGGACCTACCCTGATGCAGCCCTGGGTGCTGGAGCAGCCGTTTGGAGACCCCTGCCAGTGATGAGATGTTTACACACTCAGTGATTTGGCTTTCCTCTTGCAGTCTGCATCATTGTGTGTGTACTGTGAGATGGAGGAGGACTTTGTAAATTGGTGTTGGACATATGGGCTAATGTTGGACTTATGGACTTGGACATCACTGGGTTGGGAAGATTTCTCAATGTACACTTACCCTTTATATAAAACTCTCTCTTATACATATGAGTTTCTGTGGATTTGTTTCCCTAGTTTATCCAGACTAACACAAGGTCCTTGATGTCCTCCCACAGCTCATCAAGTCTTCTGTTATTAGTGTTCAATGCATCAAATCTGTTCTTGAGATGATCCAGTAGATATTCAGGTAGATAATCAAGTCGAATAGACAGACTCAAGGTCATATGTTGGCTCTCATGGATTTGTTTTAATTTTTTTTCTATTTTTACATGAACTTTTATGTGAGCAAATGATGATTTGTTCTACAGTTGACCCCTGATAGTATCTGCTAATATTGAGTTTCCCCAGCATCTCTTCCCACAGATGTTATCAAATTGATTATTTGTATTCTATCCGGGGAAATGCATGTGTTGTTGAAAAAAAACAGTATTTGCTATGAATAAGTCATTGGTTTTGCAAAATTCTATCTTGTGAACTCCAGCTTGAAGTCTATCATCAGCTACATATTTTCCAACTATTATTCCTTCCTCTTTATTTCCAACTTTTGCATTCAAATTAACAATAATTATCAATGCATTTTGATTGCATGTTTGATCAATTTCCAACTGAAGTTGTTGGTAGAGTTCTTCAATTTCTTCATTACTAGCTTTAATGCTTTGTGCATAAATTTAAATAATAGTTGTATTGACTCAATTTCCTTGAAGGTTGATAAATATAGTCTTATCATAGACTGGAAGGTTGGAAGACACCTTTAGACTGTTTTCCAACCCAAGGGGCCCATCCTCTGGCACTCTGAAAGTGTTCTGATTCCATTCACTAGGCTTTCAGTATCTTACAATTTTTTCTTGCTATATATGAGGTGTTCAGTGGATACTTCCTCCAAAGTGGGGAGCAAATTC
The DNA here is from genome assembly GCF_000313985.2 of Echinops telfairi. Classification (NCBI taxonomy): domain Eukaryota; kingdom Metazoa; phylum Chordata; class Mammalia; order Afrosoricida; family Tenrecidae; genus Echinops; species Echinops telfairi. The sequence continues at coordinate 2,582,675 of NW_022111319.1, forward strand.
ATTCTTCATTATCTGTTCTTAATCTGGAAACTCAGGTGAAAACTGTTCACTATGGGTGCCCCTGCTTGGACTTGAAATATTAGTGACATAGCTTTCAGCATCACAGAAACACACAACCCATCACACTACAACGAATTGACAGATAAGTTACATTTGAGCAATTGATTACCTTTTGCACATAGAACTCATATGTATTCTA
>NW_022111319.1:2584096-2585325 GCF_000313985.2 Echinops telfairi
GGACAGCATTGGGTTGGGATGTTTTCGTGATGCACACTTTCTTTACATAAAACTCTCTTATACATGAGTTGCTGTGGATTTGTTTCTCTAAAGTACCTAGGCTAATACATATGGTTTGATAATTAATAGCCATTTCTTCTAATTTTGAGCTATGCTCCGTCAGCAAATGAAGGTTTAAAAACTTTGCTCCATCCAAGTTAATAAGGTCAGCTATGTTTTCAGGATGCAGCTTTTCACCAGTCATGGCTAGAGTGCTTTCCATCCCCAGGGGCTCACCCTCTGGCAATATGTGAGACATTGTTCCACTCCTATTCGTAAGGCTTTCAGTGGCTAATTTCTCAGAAGTGGGTCATCTATTAATTCTTCCTTGTTGGTTCTAAATCTGGAAGCTCTACCGAAATTTTTCTTTCATGGGTGACTCTGCTGATATATGAAATAGCAGTAGTATAGCTTCCAGTAACATGGAAACCACTACAGTACAGCAATCTGACAGAAAGTGGTGGACCATCTTGCTTAAAACTTAACAATTTTGAAGTTTCTATTTCAGTTTGGATTCAGATCTTTTTTTTTTCTTCTGAATTGAGTGTCACTTTTACTCTGGTATATATTGGGGTAATTTTCTTTGGTTTGGGGTTCTGATTATGTTTTGTTTCAAAGTAGTGATTTTAGTTTACAAAATTGCTTCCAAAGCTCCCCTTAATTTTTCCCCTTGGCATCAGGTCCTCATTTTTCACCTCCCTCCCCACTCCCCCTCCATCATGAACCCTTGTTAATTTGTAAATTATTATTTTTTCATATCTTGCCCTGTCCGACGTCTCCTTTCACCCACTTTTCTGTTGTCCATACCCCAGGGAGGAGGTCACATGTAGATCCTTGTAATCTGTTTCCCCTTTCCAACCCACCCTCCCTCTACCCTTCCAGCATCACCACTCACACCACTGGTCCATTTGTCTTCAGTGATCCGTTCGACACCTCGTGATCACACAGGATGATATGTTCTTCCATGTGGGCTTTGTTGCTCCTGAGCTAGATGGCCACTTGTTTATCTTCAAGCCTTTAAGACGTCAGACACTATATCTTTTGATAGCCAGGCACCATCAGCTTCTTCACCACATTTGCTTATTCATCTGCTTTGTCTTCAGCAGTTGTGTTGGGAAGGTGAGCATCATAGAGTGCCAATTTAATAGAAGAAAGTATTCTTGCATTGAGGGAGTACTTGAGTGGAGGCC
>NW_022111319.1:2585961-2588456 GCF_000313985.2 Echinops telfairi
TCCACCTTTCAACCAGCACCACATGTGATTATCGGCCAGGCTGGCACAATTAACTAACTCAGTCATATTCAATGAAAGTAGGAAAAGCTTAATTACCCCCAAAATTACAGTATTCACTTTTAAAAAAGTTGTATTGGCACTTTTTCCACATATCATATAATTCAATAGTTCAATCATACCAATAAGAGTTGTGTAATCATTATGACAATCACTTTTAGAACATTTTATTTTTCTTTGTGCTCATTATTAGTGTAATAATCTTTTTAAATTGTGACAAAAATATACACAACAAAATATTCTCCAATTCAACACTTTCTACATGTATAATTCAGTACCATTGATTATATTCTGTTATGCAACCCTTATTAATATCCTTTTCAAACTTATTCTACCACTGTTAACATAAACTCAATGCCCCCTAAGCAAGAAGTTTTCCGCTTTCACCGATGGTAACCATTGGTCAACTTTGATTTCATTTTTTTAAGTAGTTCTCTTGATATAAAATTCGCATATCATACATTCCTGCAGTTAAATTGGTTTTTTAAAGTTGTATGTATATACAACATCACAATCAGTTCTAGTGTTCACTCCCCCTCCCACATTCATTGTTTGCTTCCCAATTCCCCTCATGCGCCCCACCCTCAGTCCCCAGTAAACCACTGCATCAGTTATTGTCTCTATAAATCTGCTCCTTCTGTGCTTCATAAGCTAAGAAACTTAACCAATAATAAAAAAGAGAAAAAATAATAATAACAATAATATAAAAGATAAAAATAAGAATAAAGAGTAAGAAAGCAAAGACCACCAACAATATTTAAAAAGTCAGAAAAGTAATCTCTATAGTGGAAAAAGTGAGAAATATTTAAGCCTAGAGCAAATTCAGGTTGGGTCAAGAGGGAGGTCAATTGACCAAGTATCATATTATACCATGATTTGATCCACATAATCAAGTTTACAATAGTCTCTTTCTGATAATACAGCTGTTACAGCTCTTTGGTGTGACCAGAGGGGATCTGGCAGAGGCTTAAACTGACTAGATACTTTGAAGATGGATTTTGGGCTCCCACTGTCCTTATCCTTCTACAAATTGGGTGTTCTCAATATAAGCTCTAATCCCCTTCATTCCCTTTATCATATTTGGATTTTGTTATCAATCACTTTTGTATCACACAGGCTGGTGTGCTTCTTTGACGTGGACTTAGTTGATGCTTCACTTAGATGACTGTTTGAAGACAAGCCTTTAAGACCCCAGACTCTTCCAATTGACAGCCAGACACCATCTGCTTTCTTTACCACACTTTGCTGTAGCACCCTTATCTTCACTGATCTCTTCATGAAGGCACAAGTATTTTTATAAGAAGTAGTTTTTCTGGGACTGGAACTAGAATTAAATGGGAGCCCAGAATACATCTGCTTGCCCGTGGATTATGAACAACTCTGGTTTACTTGGACAGGCATATTATGACAAAAACCAAAAATGAACAAGAGCAACAACCAACACCCCCCCCCAAAAACAACAACAAAGAAACAAAAAAGCCCCCAAAACAAAAGAAACAAAACCCCCAAATATTGTCCATCATTCCCCTGGGGTATATGGCGATTGCTTTGATTTGATAACATCAATAGTTTTATGCAATATCATGAAATTAATGATACTGTTGATATAATAAATTTATGCGAGTAGAGTCCAAGAGCTAGCTGCAATCCATGAGTTGTTGTTTTGTACAGATTTATTTTGTAATTGATTGAGCTCTGTTTACATTGGGGGGGAATTGATGTTGGGGGGAAATTACCTAAATCATTTCTTACAAGGACACATCTTTGCTTATCAGATGTCATATTCATGCAAAGGGAGCCTTGAGGTACTAAATATATGGTGGTTCTGGGTCCCCTTTCATTGGCTGCCCATTAAGGCCAGTGGTCTCACCTAAGGTCCATCAACCACCATTTCCATAGTCTTGGGGTAGCTATCCTTGGTTTCCACTCCCGTCAGAGAATTTCAGTCTTAATACCAAGGGCTACATGTACTTTTGAGGTAGAGCCAGGTTCATTCAGGCAGGCTTCCTTGTTGCATCTTTCTACTGTGGCCCTTTGGGGATGTCATGTTCCCTGAAAAGGTAGGATCTAAGGTCATCCTACTGCTTAGTCCATGGTGTGGTTCACCAAAGTTTGGGTAGAAACTTATTCAAAGTGTCTATCCAGGAACATAGAACTGCTTTTATTCTCCCTTTAGGTTCCCTGCAATTGTTTAGCGTCCCTTCCTGATGTGAGGTTGGTCATCTCCGTTTACACACCATACCCACAAATGGAAATATCATTGCCTCTTGTGAAATGAAGATGCTCCCCTACCCTAGTCTTTTTTTTCCCCAAATCATTTTATTGGGGGCCCATACTGCTCTTATCGCAATCTATTCATCCACCCATTGTGTCAAGCACATTTGTGCATATGTTGTCACCATCATTTTCAAAACATTTTCTTTCTACTTGAGCCCTTG
>NW_022111319.1:2589829-2591394 GCF_000313985.2 Echinops telfairi
TGATGGGGTGCCAATCCCTGGCCCCAATGTCTATTTGTGGTATTCCCCTGGACTTTATAGCTTTGCTTCCCTTGCTGCTCTGTTCCACACCCTTAGCGTTTCGCCCTGGTGTGGTGGCATCAGATTGGGCACAATTCTTACCCTGTGCCTCCAGTGTTGTCCCCTATAGTGCTATGGTTCAGTGAGGGACATGGTGTCTCCTGAAGGGGCCAGCCCTATGGTCCTCTCTGTACATTGGCTGCTCTGAGCAGGAATATTGTCCTTGAAGCTGGGTGGGCCAGGATGTGCTCCACTCTCTCTCTTTCCCTCTTTGTTTGCTCCAGTGTGTTCTAATCAGAAGAGCCCCTCTCCCTGAGCTGTAGCTTCAGTGCTGCCCTTTGAAGTGAATTCTTGGGGGAGGGAAGGAGTGTCCACATAGTTGGTATTGGGGCCTGCTGCAGGCCTCTCTATTGGTTCCCTGCTTCATGCTGGTATGTTGCATTCAAGTCTTGGCACACTGGGTTGAAGTCTGGTCCCTCTCTCTCTCTCCTGTGGAGATATAAACAATAATCCCCTTGCGTGGGTTAGTGCAATGTGCCCCCGCTAACCATGTCTTTTTCTTTCTTTCTTTCTCTCTCCCTTTTAGTTGGCTGCTCTATGTATCCCTGAATTGGGTCTGGGCCCTGCCATAATACCTGAATCTCACCCCACCCCCACCCCGATCTTAACTAAATTTTCCAATAAGGTTCTCCTCTCATTCCTGTGGAGAGCCTGTTAATTTGTCACAGCTTTGTCTCAATGTTGTATAACATCAGGTGGATGGTCATCTCCCTTTTCCACTTTCTTGAAGATATTACCCCAGCCTATGGCAGGTCTCCTCTATTGAGGTGGTTCTTGTGAAGTGCACATAAGCTAAGCAGCAGGCGCTAGGGGAGTGGGGGATGAAAGGTTTATGGCCAGTAGGGCTGAGTTTCTACCTCTTTGCTTGGTAATTGGTCCCCCAGATTTGTTTAATTGGTGTTTCATCTTATATTTGTGGACTCATACAATATTTGTCCTCTGTGACTGACTAATTTCACTCAGCATAAAAGCAAGAAACTGGAATCAGCCCAAATGCCCAACAGTGAAAGAATGGATAAAGAAACTATGGTACATACACTCAATGGAATACTATGCATCCCAAAAACCGGTGATGAAGCACTGCATGACATGGAAGAACCCGGAAACCATCATGCTCCTCACACTCTTCCTTCATCCGTTGCATGAGTGCGAACATAATTTTTAACGTTATTTTTCTGGTAATTCCATAACCTGTCCAAGTTCAGGCATTTCATTTATGTCTAGTTGGTGTTCAGATATCTGTGTGTTTCTCTTGGGTGTGTGTGTGTGTGCCAATATCTTCAGTTGTTTCCTGGATATCTTGGTGTAGCTACTATGGGTGTTGAAGAGGTGGGGGTGGGCGGGTGTAGTTAACGCTGATAGGTGATGTAATTCAGCGGTAGTAGATAGTTTACATTAAGTATCTGGGGGAGAGTGCTAGATTAAGTGTTGGGCAGGAGGTCTAAGAGTGAAAGAAGAAGCATTAG
>NW_022111319.1:2591934-2594226 GCF_000313985.2 Echinops telfairi
GTAAAAGTATATATATATATATAATGAAAATTATATAATTATACCTATACATCTCTATATATCATTTTACTGGGCTGGCTCCACTGCTGGGTGCAGGTGACAGAAAAGAAGATTTGCAAGGAGGGAGCCTCTATGTGATGCCTCTCCTTCCTCAGGGTCTTCTCCTCTGAGCCCACAGCAGCCGGCCTTGGCCCTGCCCATGGTGGTCCCGAGGACTCCAGCTGCTTTGACTGACCTAAAGAGCAATCAGGCTCCAGGGAGGGGCAGCTGCCAGCCACGCCCCCTGCGTCCTGCTCAGTCCACACTGAGAGGGATTGGCCTTGCTCCTTCTCCTCTGGCCTGGGTCCCCACCAAAGAGTTCTGCCTTATAGCAGTCCACTTCATTCTCACCTTGGTGCCAGGTTCCCTTCGTCCCTCATCCCTTCCTGAGCAGGAGAGTAGGTGCCCAGTCCGAGCCTCTGTGTCTCCCCACGGACTCTGCTTATGAAGCTGAGTTGCTGAAGAAGGTCCATGCTGGGTCCTCACCCCACAGCAGACCTAACCGGCAGAGCTTACCTTCTCTCCTCGGAGCTCCAGGAGACCTTTCTCCATCTCACGGAAGCTGCTGTGCCAGGACTTGAGGGCGACCTGGGGGCAGGAGGGCCACCAGGTCACAGGCCGAGGGAGGCAGTGCTTTGAGTAGGTGCCAATCCTGGTACTTTAACTTGTTGTAGTCTGGCCCCTAATTCGGAGCTTGTCTCCAACTCCCCAGATCTGGGGTAGCAGCCCCTACCTGCCCTGCCATCTGGGCCTGCCTCCTCAGCCTCTGCTGGCAGGAAGCTGACAGAATAGCCACCTTACCTCCAGGGCACGTGTCCCACAGCCCTTGGCGAAGCACTGGTGTCATAAGCTGTCTCTAGGGCACCTGTAGGGCCCTTCCCTCACCACATCTCTGGGAAGGCTTTCCTCACACACAATAGCTGGAGTAGGCACCAGCTCCAGCCCCTCCCCTCTCTCTGCGGGTTTTCTGCGGCCAGGTTGCCTTGTGCCCTGTCACTCCCACTCCTGAGGCTTGGCCTCTCTGATTGCTCAGGAAGGTCTGGGGCCAGCTGGGCCGGAACCTCTTCTTTGCAGGGATGTGGTGCCCGCTGCTCTGTAGACCCTGGTGGTGCTCTTCTGAACGTGTCTAGTCATCTCAGCCAGGCTCCAGAGGTCTTACAGGCTCAGGCAGCTCACACATGGGAGCCTGCGGGTGTGACTTAAAGGATGGATCCCTCCAGGCTGTCCCTGAAAAGACAGGGGGAGAAGGGACTGAGGTGAGCAGGGAGGGCGTATGCCCCAACTACCGGGGGCAGCTGTACCTCACTTTTGTTAACAGTGGCTAAAACTTTCTGTGTTTTGAAAGAAGCCAGAACCCCCACCCCGCCAAAAATTTTATATATATATGTATGTATATAGTCCTTATGTAGGAAAAGTCCTGATTAAGGATGTTCATGACTAAGACTAGTTCATGACTTTCTTTTAAAGAGGGGGTGATGGTGGTATAGGAATGAAAGAATACACAGCAACAATAATACCAACAAAAGAACAGTTGAGGTACAGACTTTGCCCTGGGGTAAAACCAGGACTATGTGGAGCAGAGGTATTTTGAGCAATTGGGGACAGTGTTTTGCAGGATGATTTTTACTACCTTGTAGTCTTTCAGGATGGTAGGGTAAAAGTGAGATTAAGGTTGGGGGATTGATTTGTTGTCAGGTCAGGTTGAGAGTCCTGTATTCTTGTGACTTGGGTTAATGATCTTAAAGAAATAGACCTTTGGTGGGTCAGGTCAGAGGGAATAGGGTTCACTCTTTTTGGTTGGTGCAGGTGACCTACTGGGGGTCGGGGACTGGGGTCTATTACTAACAGCTCTCTAGATGAGGAATAAAGGTGATTGTCTCCCCCCAGTTGCCTACACTAAATGAAAATTAGGTGTCAATGCCACAATAAAGTGTTTCAGGGAAGACACCTATGGGAAAAACCTAGGCACCAACGATGTGACATCGCACGGGAGCACCTGAACTCAGCCAATACCCCAACCACGTCCCCTCTAGTAATGCAGGAGGGGAATGCAGGCAGGGCCAGAGGCCCCACTCACTCTCTTGGCCTCTGGGTAGTTCCTGTTCTAGATTCTGGTTCCACGTGCGTCATTTTATGTTCCTACTCCAGTATTCTGTTCATGTGGTTTTTCTAGCTCTCCTGAAATGGCCATCTTCAGTCATGAGCTTCTGCGCAGTCCCCGCAAAATCTTGTGTGCTTTCCAGAAGTAGCGTA
>NW_022111319.1:2594529-2605734 GCF_000313985.2 Echinops telfairi
TCTTCTCTCTCCCTGATACGGCCTTATTTACATAAGAAAGAAATCCTTTTCCTAAATGAGATTACACGAGAAAGTATAGTATTTAGTATTTACAACACATTGTGGGACACGATTCAACTCTTGGAAACTACTCTCTCCAATTCATCTTCTCTGTTTTTTTGCTTTTAGCTCCCCCCCCCCATATATATGCATCCATTCACATGCTTCAAAATCTCCAATGACTTCTTCGTGCCTACATGATAATACACAAATTCCTTATAATAGAATTGAATATTTCCAATTTCTAGGCAAAAACTACCTCCCCACCTTCATATTCTGCAACTCACATTTACAAAACACATGCACCTAAGAGTCTAGTCTCATCAAAGTACTTCCAATTATCCAAAGTTACCCTATATTTATGCTTATGTATGTTTACCCTTTATACAAGCAAGCCTTTTCCTACTCTTTGCCAAAACTTGTAACATAGCTCAAATATCACCTATTTGGGTAGATTCTTCCTAAATTCTATAAGGAGAAGAAAGGGATCTTTTAGAAATATCAAAGTACTTTGTCTATATCTTTTTTAAAAAACATCATTATATCCTTTATTAAACAAACCATTTTAATTACATCATTTTAATAATCATCATCTCAACTTATGTAATAACTGGAATATAATCATGATTTTGTAAATGCTTTGATGATTTTGTTGTTGATTTAATTTCTGTTCTTACTTATGAAAACCTTATTCTAGGCAAGAACATATCTCCATTTACCACTGATCTCTGTATCCCCATCTCTTCTACATAAGCTTCACCTACATTATTTCATATTTAATTATCCTCACCTTCACGTTGTTTCAGGGACATCACCCTCCTTATTCTTTGAACAAAGTAACTTTTCCCACGTTGGATCTTTATGCTTTCTATTCCCTTTGCCTGGAACTACCTTCCTCTAGATATCCATTTGGCTCACTCTAACTTTCTTCAAGTCCTTGTCCTAATTACACCACAATTAAAATTAAAAACTTAACCCCCAAAATGAGGGGGTGCCCCCCCCAATAGAACTTTTTTCAAATCTATGTGTTTAATTTTTTAACAAAACACTCATATCACCTTCGAAGTACTCTCTGTTACAATGAATACATTTGTCAAATCAGTGATTCCATTCTTGGAAACATTTTTCAAACTCATTTGTTTGGATGGCTGATAGCACCTCCCTTATATTTTCTTTCACCTCTTCTATGTGATCAAAACGCTGCCCTTTCATGTCCCTCTTCATTCTCAGAAACAAAATGAAGCTGGATAGAGCAAGGTCAGGTGAGTAAGGTGTGTGGGGAAAGAGAGATCTGCTGTTTTTGCCCAAAACTGATGCACTGAGATGGCTGCATGAGCAGGTGCATGGTTGTGGTGGCAAAACCAGCCCACAAATCAGGCCTTTTTGCTGCACACTGTTACACAATCTTTTCAGAGCCTCTAATTAGAAAGCTTTATTAAAGAACTCCAAATGCACTATCCTCCTCACATTAAAAAACAAGTGCACATCCTCTTGATCTTTGGTTTCACTTGATGACCTTTTTGGGGGTCGAGTTAAGGATGGCATCTTCCACTGGCTTGACTGATGTTTGTTTTGGGGATCATAAGAATAGCATCATATCTTGTCACCAGTAATGACATTGGAAATAACATCTGGGTCACTTTGGAGCTGTTCTTTCAAAGCTCAGCATGTTTCTGCTTGACACTCTTTTTCCTGATCAGTCAGATCCTGAGACACAAATTTCACAGTGACCCTTCTCATTCCCAAATCCTCTGTTAAAATTTGCTGAACTAAGCAAATAGTCCAGATAATAGCCCCATCTCTTCAATGGTCTGTCGTCGTCGATCTTGAGCACAATTGCACAAATTTTGTCAATATTTTCATCCATTCTGGAAGTTGACACGCATCCAGAACAAGGTTTTTCATCAATGGACATTTTACCTTTGTGAAAATGAGAAAAACACGTGTACACTTGAGTTTTTCCTGTAGCGCTGTTCTTATAAGCTGTGTTCAAAATCACAACAGCTTCTGCGACATTTGTCCTGAGCAGGAAACAAAATTTCTCAGCCCTACACTGTTCTTTTAAATCAACTTCTACAAAAAACGAGGTTCCAGTGAAACTGCTCTTACAAAAAAATTCACTATGACCAGAAAAACCCTTCCCAGGAGATGCCACTGGGTGCACTAACTCAGATTGACTTGCTCTACGGTCACCTAGAGGGGAAAATACATACTATGAAAGCTCCACCGAGCGAAGGTTTTTTTCCTGTTTTTTTGAGGGGTACCTCCCAGTACACCCTCCCTTTCCCTGTTTTATTTTGGATCATAGAATTTAATATATATGACCCCTAGGGGCACAATGGGTTACATGTTGCACTGCTAACTTCAAGGTCAGCTGTTCAAAACTAGTAGTGCTCTGTGGGAGAAAGATGACGCTTTCTATTTCCACAAGTAATTGCAGTCATAGAAATCTACAGAGGCAGTTCTATTCCGTCCTATGGCATCACTATGAATCAGAATTGACTCCATGGCAATGGTTTTGTTTGTATGTTTATTTGTTTGTTTGTTTGTTTGTTTTGGAAGGTTAAGAATCACCTGTGATCACAATCATGTAAGAGAAGCTGGATAGGAGTAGAAGTGGTAGGGTATGGAACTCTGTGTATCTCTATCTTTGACCTTTCTCCAAATGCTTGTATAACCTAAGAGATTATGTATTTCTTGTTTATTTACTGGATTCTTCTTTGCAGTCTAGGTTTCCTGTGGATCAACTTGATCTATTGTTTCAGAAAATTCTGCAGCGCTCACGCTAAAGTTGTCCTAGGGGAAAATCTCACAGTTATAATGATGAAATAAAAGAATAAAAGAGGAGGGGAATGGAGTGACACATCATCAACGTTACTTCTGCCCAAGAACAATACAAGACTAGATGCACGTATCATTAAACATGCCCTAGCCCCCAAGATTTTTAACATGTTTTATGGTCATAACAGTCATTAAGGGGTTGGTTGTTTTAAAAGGCCAGAATGAACGGACAATGAAAGATAACTTCTTTTTTTACATATTCTAGTTCTGAGGACACCTTTAGGCCAAGTTTTCTAAGTATTTTGTGGGTGTGTGCCTCCTTTAATTGATTTCCATATCCCTTATTCATTTCTCTCTGTACACATACTACTTCTTCCTGATTTTTTAGCATTTTTTCCAGGTTGTCTTTTCAGTTTAGTAGTTAGAAATATGTGTGTAGAGAACCCAAGATGTCTTTGGGGCTGATTCAAGGATGGAGACTGGGCTCTGTTTCCGGGCTACAGATTTCTGCAGAATAAATGCCCTCTGGTTTCTCGCACTTGGGCATTTCCTCCTCTAGATTAGAGGTTGAGTATTGCACAATTATAATTATCCTGGACGTAGCTGGATTCCCAAGGTGGTGGCCATGGTATGTTCTTTAAACTCATAGTGCTGGTTTTCCACGGGATAACATCTGGGTCTTCACTAGGAGTTAGATGTAAGCAGGGTCTCTATCCAGTACCTCACAGTGTTGATAAGAGCCTTTGTTCACCACCTTGTGTCCAAGCCATTATTTTTCCTCTACCATATATGAGGCAGCAGTGGAAGATAAAACTGTAAGTGGAGTGCAATTTTAAATCATTACTCTCCCTTGTAAAGCTGACCTAGAACATGTGTTTATACTGATGGTAGACACTCAAGTAAGTCTGGTGCCTACAAGGGTGTGATAGTGTATAGCCATGTGGCCTGTTATCTAATTCTGTGTGCATCAGCTCTACCTTCCCTGTATTAATAAATTATGTGCAGTAAGAAGTGATGACTACTACAAAGACCCCACCTTGCTTGGCTAATAAAAAGTCCAAAGCCACTATTATTCAAGAACATTTTGGCCAAGGAGTTTAAGGATTTCTAATACACTTCTATCGCTTATAATTTCTGTTATTTGCCCCTTACTGATTGATACATTTCTCAAGGACTATTCTAATTCAACTGTTCCATAACTAGGGATTAAATCTACTAAACATTACTAATCCCCACCTGAGTGTTGAAAACACCCTTGACTCTCATTCTACAACATATACTATTTTAACATTAGTCTTTGAGTATAAACTGGCACATTTTACTATGAATAACTAGAGGTAATTTAGAGTTCTCAAAATACCCTGTGCACAAGGGATTATCCATGTAAGTCTGCTGTCAATAGGAGTGGGATAATTTAAATTTAAGTAATTGATCCATCACAAAGGAACATATTCCCTTAAGGATTACATAAAACTCATCTGGAGGAATCAGAAGGTACAGAAAAATTTGCCCTTGACAGCCAAGTTTCATTAGGGAATTATCACAAATGGATAGCTTCCTCGCCTGCAATTCTACGTTGGTGAGGTTATTTCATAACTCATTGTTATAAACATGAGGTGGGGATAACAAATTATGGGCTGCAATTTCAAACAGTTTGTTGTAACATTCTCCATACCATCTACCTAGATCTCAAGACAAATCTTGGTGTGTTGTTGAAAAATAGCTATATCTATTTTCGCTGCAAAGCAAGTGGAAATTATTTTAGTTACTGAGTGTTACATAAACAATTAATTAACTAGACTCCAAATGATATTGAAATATAGTTTTAGGGGTAGTTGGGTAATTGATGGGGGAGTCCATGATTTAACCTTTATCACATGAAGTGAAAGTTTGCAGAAAATTAAAGTGGGAGGCAGAATAAAGTGATAATTTAAAACTGGCATTCTTGTGGCAAATACGATCCTGCATTAGATTATCAGCACTTGCCATGGATTGTGACAGTGCTTTTATTATACATGAAAATATAAATCTGGTTTTCAAGGGTAAGAAAGAAAGACATTAAAGAAAGCCAGCATCACAAATAAAAAGAAAATAATTTCCTCCTAACGGGATCTTCTAGAGTTCTGCTAGGGGAATATGTTGGATCCTAGAAAAACTGAAGTCTTACAGAACCCCTATCCATTATCTTTCAGACCTTGCCCCTCTCCAGGGCTTCTAGATGCTTTAAACTGGTGCCATATGAGACAATGGACAAACCAAACCAAAAGGAAAAGAAGAAAACATTTCCAGTGAAGATTCCCTTACCTCTAGGAACAGGCCAGATGGTCAACAGAGACAGTGAGACTCAGATTTTTAATGATTCTGGTGGCTGCTTGTCTTCATGTCTGGGCAAAGATCCAGTCCAATTTCATCATGGTATAGAATGACTCTTCTTTTCATAGCATTCAAACTTTCTATTGTCATAAGATAATTTACATACGATAACAAGGGACTGGACTAGAGCTTGAGATTCTCTTTGTCTTTGCATTTTACATGATTAGAATTCCCGTATGCTTATCAAATATCTTTCTAAAAATAGAGAAATGGGCTTCCAGTAAGATGGTGACCTAGGCAAATTAGCTGAGTGTACAAATAAGACATCGGAAAGTTCATACAGAGTAGAAATCCAGAGCCCCGAATCTCTGAGTAAATGGTGATTGAGTGAGCCAAAAAGGGAAAATGGGGCAAATCTACACAGAGACATTGGGCAGACCAGCAACTGCAACTGTGTCAGTTACACAATCTCCTGTCAAGTTGAGCGAAGGTGTGGAATTTAGCCTGTCAATCAGGTCATAGCCAATGATGACTCAGTGTGGGCATGGCCTTTTCCTGTGGATTCTGGGAATTCCTTTCTTCCTCCCTGAAGCTGGGAGACACACTCTTTCTGCTTTAAAGTCTTGTTGACAAGACACATGGAGCTATGCTGATGGCAGCCAGAGCCCTGGATCTGGAGGAGTCACGTGGAGACCCCCACTAGCGCTGAGATGCTTCTACCAACACTGGATCCACAAGATCTCCCCCCCCCCACGCCTGTGATTTTCTTGCATTCAGCATGATTGCATGTGTAATGTGAATCTGAAGAGGAATTTATAGACTGGTATCAGACATATGGGCTAATATCGGACTTATGGACTTGGTGGAGACATTTTCTTAATAAACAATTACTCTTTGATATAAAGCTCTTTCTTATACATATATGAGTATCCCTGGATTTGTTTTTCTAGTCAACCTGGACTAACACAGCAACACCCACAGTGCAGAGCAGTATCCAATACCCAACAACTAAAAATAAAAGGAGAACAATAAATTTGCTGTTAGTCACCCACAAACTTATGGCTCCTGCCACAGCACAATAATCCCCGGCACTTGATGGCAAGAGCAGTTGTCTCTCCCTGGCTCCTCACACCGTACTGTGCATGGAGGAATGTGTAGAGGCCAACTCATTCAGCAGTCATACAAGTGTAGGCTGGGATAACCCACCTTGAAGGTACTGAAACTAAAGCAGGGACAAGAATTGACCTTAATTTTTTTTCTTTTTTGGTTCCTCCATCCTTCCTTTATTTTGGTAAACTGTCAGCACAGGCTGTAATAGAGGCAAAACCAGTCGTCACACCCACACATCCCAACATCCACAGAAGAAAGTCATAGAGTCTGGGGGAAAAGCAGTGACCAATTTTTTTGTTTGCTTGTTTTTCATCTGGTTCAAATCTCTCAATGCTTTAAGAAACCACTAGAAGAGGGACAATGGACACAAGAAAGAAGGAATCATCTCTAACACACCACAACCCCTTGTTGGCCACGAAAATTGCCACTCACAACCTTCATGTCTCCATGACTATACTAATATTGTGTGCACCTCAGCAAGACCTTATAAATATGTACTGATGACTGAGAAAAAGAAACCAGCTGCTAGTTCCAGATTAGGTGCTTGTGTCTGCGCATATGTGTGTATACATGTGAGTGGATGTGTGAATGTGTGGTTTCTGTTCATTTGGTTATAGCTCATGTTCGTGTGTGTTTTGTGTTCTTATTCTTGTCTTTTTTTTCTTTGTTTATATCATTCTTTCCTCACTCTTAGATGCCCCTCTACCAGTCAGTTTGTGTTAACAGCTTGAATTATCCAAGAGGTATTTCAAAAGCGACTGCACTTTAAACTAGTAGTAAATCAAAAGTTCCACTTCCAGCTAGTTCAGAGAGCCAGTGGGCTATGAAAAGTAACGGGAGAGCCGGAAGACCATGGTTGCCTACACGAAGCACCTGTTTTCTACAGGAGCTGCCCTCCTTCATGGTGCCTGTGGAGATTACCACCATGCAACCCAGGTCTCTCCTAGGCATGCCTGAGACTATGCTAATAGACTCTTTTGCTCACATTACTTACACAGATAACAAGCATAGGAAGATTTTTTTTCAGCAGCTACCAGAGTGGTCCCACAACAAACCTCTCCCTGAGAGCGAGAAAAACATTAATAATCAAGTACAGAAAACGTTCTTAAAGTTGAATATTAGCCATGCTTACTGTCACTGACACCTCTTTGCCATGAACTAGAATCCCAAGCTACTTAGGTGAACTCCCCATCCCCTACACACAAGGTCATTCTTCTCAGACCCTGACCCAACCCACCCAGAAAATCTCTTCCATTGCAGGCCTCTGGGGTCTCTGCATGGATAGCAGACTACAAAGGCAGCTTGGGGCAGACATCCTCACTATCCAATCAATACTTTATACCTTTTTTTAACCCCTTCTTTCTTGCTTTCTTTGCTAAAATCCTTCCCTTATACTCCTCCCCTCCCCAATGCAGAAGACCTGTACACACAATAACGTTACCAAAGGAGCAGGCATTAATTTTTGCTTTAGTCAATTTTAGTTCATTTTCTTTGTGTTTTATCATTGTATCTGTTTGAATACTTTAATACTTTTTATCCTATTTCTCTTCTACTTCCTCTTTTCTCGGAACTTCCCCCTTCCCTACAAATATGCACACCTCCAAGGCAAAAATAGGCAGGCCCGAAGATCGAGGTACACTCAACAAAACCACGGTGATTTATTTTAAAGACTTTTTTTTCTTCGCCCGCTGAGTGAACAGACTCACCCACATTAACACTGCAATAGTAGTGGAACTCCAACATCCACATCCATGCCGCATATAAGTATGAATGTATATACATATTTTTTATGGTTTGATTACTTGCTTAAGCTTTAATTTTGCCAAACACACTATTTTTGCTTTTCCTTGTGAACTATATTATACTATACATACTATGTCTCTTAAAGTGAATTTTCCCATTGTTTTCAAACCATTTTATTAGGAAATAATCTAGACATCATACCATTCAATGAAGTTAGTCAATCACAAAAAGATAAATATTGTATGAGTCCACTGTTTTAGGTTTAGCAACAGGAAGGAAGCAAGCTCAGGCTTGCAGGCATTCAGCCTGCTGGTCAGGGTGGTGATACAAGAGACCAACTGCGCCAATGAAGCATGCACCAGCCTCTCTAGATGTATATCTTGAAGGTCACTTTGGGGGGAGGCTCCTCACATCAGCTGGGATCAAATTGTCAAGAAAGGAGGAGTAGGTGTTGACCGCTTAGTGGCTGCCGTGCGAAGTTATCCATGGGACAGGCAGGCATTCCCATCAGAGGGATGAGGGATACTGATGGACAAGTCAAGCCAGGAGAGGGGAAAGAAAGCAAATGTACCTGGTAGAAGTACATGTGTGTGGTAGAAAGGGAAGTACCGATTTCCAATTGGGAAAAAGTGACCAGCAATACATTTAAGGACCCTCATGAGGGACTACGCATGTTTTGTTTTTTATATTAGGGCTTACTTCTAATGTGTTTTGTCATTAAGGGTAACCTCCTTGAAGCTTTGCTGTGTGTTTTTCTGTTTTTGGTATATAAGACCCAGGATGGGTGAACTTATACAGACAAAAAGTGGCATACGGTATCCTGAGGAGTATGGAAGGGGAGTTGATCAAGGGGAAAGGGGAAGCCATAAAGTCGAGCTAATATCAAAGAGTTCAAGAAGGAAGAAAATGTGTCAAAACTGATTGTGATAGCAACTATACAATACTGTTTTATATGATTGAACTACGGAATGGTACATCTGCATTAGCTCCCAAAAAATGGTTTTGGGAAAAAACCAAATGGTTAGTTATACCCAGAAGTGTTGTACAATCATTTTCAAACATTTTCTTCCTTCTTGTACTCCTGCACATTAACTCCTGGTAACCTCCCTCCCCAGGAACCTTTATTATAGTTATTGTCTCTGTAGATTAATCCAACCTGGGTTTCATCTTCTGAAAAACAGAAAAATACATAAGAGAGAGTCAATAATACTACCAACAATAACAAAGTACAATAGAGATAAGCCCCGATTAAAAAAATAACAGACAGTATTTAAAAACAGGTCAAGCTCAAAGTGTATCAAAATGGAGATCAAATGACAAGATTTTAACCATTCAAGTCAGATTTATCATTTTAAAGGGCAAACCTTTTATAAAGGAATAGTGTTGAAAAACAGGGAGACAACTTTGAGGACTAAGATCCCCCTAATATGCCTCACATGCATGTGAAAGCTGGACACTAAATCAGGAAGACTGAAGAAGAATCGATGCCTTTGAACTATGGTGCTGGCGAAGAATATTGAAAGTACCGTGGACTGTCAAAAGAAAAACAAAACAAATGCATCTTGGAAGAAGCAAAGTTAGAATACTACTTAGAGGCAAGGATACTTAGATTTTGTCTCATGCACACTGTCCATGCTTTCAGGAAGGACCAGTCCTTGAAGAAGGACATCATAGAGGAGCAGCAAAAAAAGAGGAAGGCCCTCAACAAGATGGATGGACACCGTGACTGCAACAATGAGCTCAACCATAAGAACAATTGTGAAGATAGCACAGGACCAGACAGTGCTTGGGGGGTCTTTGTTTTGTTTAACATTTTATTGGGAGCTATTACAGATATTAATACAATCGATAGTTTCATTAGCTCAGGCGTAGTTGTACAACTGTTACCATCATCAGTTACGATCCATTTTCTTTTTCTTGAACTCCTTGATCTCAGTTTCCTTTTATACCCTCCCTCTCCCACCCTATCACCCCCCCTGAACCTTTAATAAATTATATATTATCATTATTACTATTGGTTGGTTTTTTTTGCCAAAGCTTACATCATCCCATGAATCCATTCACCAAAATTTCTGAAATTTGTTCCCCTGCGGTGGGGTTATGAAGTCAGCATTGCTATCAGTTCTCCCTCTCCCCCACCCCTTCCCATTCTCATACCCTCAAAGAATTATTACTCTGATTATCGTTTCCGATGTGTTTATCTATCTTGAATTTTGAGCATCCAAAATCTTACTAGCACCAATGTTTATATGCAGGTCTATCAAGATTCTTAAGATAAAACTCAGGCCATGGTAGTAACAGGAGGAAATGTTGAAGAACTATAGGATAGTTAAGTGTTTCATCATTGCTCTACTGCATCCTAGATACATCATCCCTTCTGTTAGGGGCTGTCCAATTATCATAGAGGTGGGCTTTGAGTATCCACTTTTCCTGTGCTCCTTCATGTTAATTTGATTACTTGTTTTTGAACTTCTGATACCTATTCCTGTCAACACCTCATGATCACACAGGCTGGCCTGCTTCTTCCATGTGGGCTTTGCTGCTTCCTTGCTAGATGGCCACTTCTTTAACTTCAAACCTTTAAGACCCCAGACACTATATCATTTTATATCCAAGCACCATCAGCTTTCTTCACTACATTTGCTTATGCACCCATTATTTCTTCAGCCATCGTGTCGAGAAGGTGAGTGTCATACATTGCCACATTGTTAGAACAAATGGTTCATGTACTGAGGTAAGATTTAAGTAGAGGCCGAAAACTCATCTGCTTCCTAGTTGTATTAACATATATATATATATACATGCATAGACAAATACACCTACCTTTATATATGTACTTATATACATATCTGTATTATGCTTATATATATAATCTTTACTTCTTGTTGTTTCCTCTATTTCTTTTTTCTTTCCTCCTTCCACACTATCATGTTCACCCTTCGTTCACCTCTCTGGTACATCTCAATTGATGAAACATCACCAGGGACCCTGCATTCTCCTCACTGGTGATTTTAGATCACTTGTTATTCCCCTGTCCCTGATGTATTGGCCAACCACTCCCCTCCCCCCATCTCCTCCTCTCCCATGACTCTCCACCTCCTGGAAATGTCTGGCTCATTGCTGTCTCCTTGAGATTGCTTGTCTTGTCTATATTATATAGCTAGATATCCAAAAAGGAAAAAAAAACACACATCTAACTACTACTGGGTCTAATTGTTG
>NW_022111319.1:2607976-2630086 GCF_000313985.2 Echinops telfairi
TTGTGGGCTCTCTTATTACTGTCTTTCACTGAACACAGGTGTGTAATCTTTAGTATGTCCCACTAGTCTATTTTAGCTTCTTCTGTGTGTGTATTAGTCCCTATTTCTAGTAACCTATGTATTCCCTCTGCCAAGGTTCTTAGGGAGGTCCCAATTTTCTCATTGGTGATCCTAATGGCTTGGGGCTTTACCTTGAGGTCTGTAATCCACGTTAAATTTATTCTTGTGTATGAAGTGAGGTAAGGAAGGGTCTTGCTTCATTTTTCTGCAGGTAGATATCCAGTTCTTCCAGCACCATTTGTTAAAAAGGGCATCCACTTTGCACTTGATGCTTTTGGGTCCCTTATCCAGATCCATTGCAAGGCAGTGTTTTGTACTCATAGCAACTCATAATGACATTATAAGTCAGAACCAACTTGGTAAGACTTAACAACAGCAACAACATGCAATCACAAACAGTAATTATGACAATGAGCTAAACATGAGGAGTTGTGATATATGTTAAATGGAAAAAGATAGATTGATAGATTAAATGTACACTTAGGCTACTGCTGTATTAATCAATGTTTATGTTCAATGATCCAAAGAAACTTTCTGAAATACGAAAGTTATTTTAATGTATACATCATGATCTCTTTTTCATATTACTGAATGGTATTGATTGATCATATATGCTAAAAATAAAGATCAGAATTTTGATCAAATCCACAATAAATAGACTCAATGATTTAAACCTGTATATGAAAATGTTCTGAAATTTATAAGCCATCACCAAACCCACCACCATCAAGTCAATCCCAAATCAAGTGGTCTTATAGAAAAGGCTTTAAGTCGCTGGTCCCTAGGATTTCAAAGACTGTATATCTTTACAGAAGCAGACAGTCTCTGATATCTGTATGTAATAAAACTGCATCACATTACTTTCTCCAGGGAGTATAAATGGTAGAGGAAATTGGACCTAGAGGGGCAAAGGAAATGGAAGATTTTTTTTAAAAAATGAACAAATCCAGAAATTTTATTACTGGGAAAAATGCATGCAAAGTTATAAGGTTTATGTGTACATGTAGCCATTGAATCAGTATGGTTTTGTTCTAATTGAAGTTTTTGTGGCTATTTTTAACTTTGTTCATTACATTTCATGCACCTGCCTTCTTCTCAACACACAGCGTGAAGCCTGCTTTAGGATGTCATCTTCCTTTGTCTGAACCATTGTGCCACCTTTTAATTCACATTTTCTCTAATCTAACTTTCACACTATGAAATAATGATCTTTGGGGATGAATATAATCAGGTCACATGACGGTTTACAAGTTTCTCAAGGATTTTTATTGTCATAATGTGTGTTTATGGTTTTCTTTTCCACAAAATTATGAAACCAGAAATGGCATGGACCATATTAAATTGATCTATATACTCCATCACAGTACTTAGTACAATATAGATACTCCATAAATATTGGTTACATTGAAATTTTTTAATTTATCAATTGGTTTCTGAAAAAAATATCAAATTCAATATGTTCTACTCAATTGTGTTAGCTAAGGAAGCCCAAAATATCAGACCACTTGATTATTCATTAAATAGCAATGATAAAAATGTTGAGTACTACTTTTGACTTTAAAATAGACATCTTATTATCTACTGTTTTTATAATGTTACTTTTTCTCCTATAGAAAATTTCAGAAATTTGTCAGCTTCCTTTGATGTTAGCCCTAGATGTGCAATTTACCATTTCTGTGATATCAAAGAGATCAAAAAATGAGATCAAAGAGATCAAAAAAAGTCTGTGAGTTTCAGATGTTCATCTATAAAATGAAAATTATAACACATTCTATTCTTCAATCTCTTGAGTTTATTTTTATATTTAATAGTTTATTTTATCTGTTTCATCAACATACATATCACATGACATAGATTTCTATAGGTAAATAATATTCATTAAAGTTGTGCAACCATCTCTACAATCAGTTTCAGAACACTTGATTTTCCTTGTACTCATTATTAGCTTTCCATTTCCCATGAGCCTCCCCTGTTATACTCCTTTAAATCTACTGATCCAATTATTGTCTCTATCTGGGTTTCATATACATAATACAAAAAAAGAACCCAGCAATGATATAATGACAAAAAGAAAAAAACCTCAATTGATAAGAAAGCGGTAAATTAAAAACTGGAGCAATTTTACATTGGGTCAAGAGGGAGATGAACGACAAGACATCACATTTTGACCTAAATACAATTACAGTAATCTACCCTGCAAAATACTCTGTCTAGTAACCAAGTCTTTCCAATGGTGAGAAGGAATTCACCAGTGGCTTGATCTGCATGGGGGACCTGGTAAATGGGTGTGGGGCATTTACTGTCAACCTCAGCGTTCTGCAAACCTGGTGTTCAATATTTAAGTTCTAATACCATTCCATCCTGTGAATGTGGGTTTTATTATTAACAATTCTTGGATCCCACATGCTAGTGTGCTTCTTCCATGTGGACTTAGCTAGTGCCTCATTTGGATGACTGCTTGTTTTAAGACAAGCCTTTGAGAACCCACATGCTATGTTTTCTAATAGCTGGGTACCATCTGATTTCTTCACCATACTTTCCTAGAGTATTCCTATATTCAGAGATCATTTCAGACACATAGGTTTTGACACAGCCATGTCATAAGAATTCATTGTTTTCAGGTTGTGGTTACCATTAAGTGCATGCTCAAAATTTATTCATAAGCCTGTGGTTCATGTATGTCCCTGGTTCATTATATTATAATTTTATTAAAAGGCATTACAAATTATCCCCAGATGTCATATGTCAGTTCTATTGATATCACCATTAATTTATCCACTGGCGTAGAATTTAAAGCACTGTCAAGGGAAAGAAAGTATACATGGATAGGACAATTTTAAGACCAAAATACATGAATTGTTGATTTGTACAAATTAACAACTTAGGTAACTGGACACTTTACATTTACATTGAAGACTAGAGACAGGGCAAAACTTTCATTATTGCTCTTTCACAAAGGCAAAGAGAGTCATTTCAGCCTTAGGCACATGGGAGTGTTTGCTTCTTTAATCTGCTACCGATATGTTTAAGATAAACTGCAGTTCTCTGAGTGGGAGTTCCAAATTGGATATTTTTGGTATTGTCTGTGAGGGAT
Source organism: Echinops telfairi (assembly GCF_000313985.2). Lineage (NCBI taxonomy): Eukaryota > Metazoa > Chordata > Mammalia > Afrosoricida > Tenrecidae > Echinops > Echinops telfairi. The sequence goes on from NW_022111319.1 coordinate 2,611,131, forward strand.
GCTGTGTACCTCGAAAGGGCAGAGTTTAAAGACCTGATTGTCTATAGTACACCAAGGATAGAATACACACTAGTTCAAAATAATCCAGTTAGGTGCATGATATAGAGCTTATTCTTCTTTTGGTGGCCTCTGCACATAATGTTGTGCATTTTTTTTGGTATGCTTCCCTGCCCAGATTACCCATCCATTGAATCTAAGTCACCTTATCTGTGACAGATATGTTCTTCACCCCACATCCTCTTGACTTGGGTTTCCAGTAAGGTTTGCTAATCACTCTTGTAGTAGTGTCCATTAGTTTTGGTGACCATAGAGTAATGTTATATGGCAGGAGCTGATTGGGTCTTATTGCATTCCTCTTCATATGGAGATACAATTTTTCAACATCATTTTTTGAAGAGGCTGTACCTATACCATTTGATAGTTCTAGGTCCTCTGTGGAAGATCAGTTGGCTATAGGTGGAGGCAACTTACTTATAGGTTTTTATTCTGTTCCATTGTTCTCTCCGTCTATCATTGTACCAGTATCAGGCTGTTTTGACTACTGTGGCTATGTAGTAGGTTTTTAAGTCAGATAGTGGGAAGCCTCCAATGTGGTTCTTCTTTTTAAAAAAGTGTTTTGTTCATATTTGGGTCTTTTCTCTCGCCATATGAAGCTGGTAATTTTTTTTCATTTTTTCTTTTAAAAATAAAGTTGGGATTTGGATCAGAATTAAATTTTATCTATAGGTTGTTTTTGGTAGTATTGATGCTTTCACAATATGTAGTCTGCCTATTCATGAACATTGGATATTCTTCAATTTATATGGGTCTTTTTTGGTTTCTTGTAATAATGTTTTGTAGTTTTCTTTGTATTGTGATGATATTGGTTTCTTAATGTCTGTTTTTGATCTCTCTTTACTGGTATTGAGGAATCAAATTGATTTCTACCTGTTACCTTACCAAATCCCTTGGTTGTTTCCAACAATCTTTTGGTGGATTTTTTTGTAAGGGGAGGTTTCTCTATAAAATCATATTATCTGCATGGATTTCGGTGAATGTTGTATTTCTAGGTATCTGTCCATTCTTCTAGCTTCTTAATATAGTTCTAGCTTCTTAAACTTATTGGAGTACAAAGGTCCTTGTTCTCATGAGTGTTCTCCACATCTTTTGAAGGGACTTGAATATCATTCTTCTGAATTATATTTCTTATAATTCCAAGGATTCTTTGTCAGAATTCTCCAGTGGCTTTTGGTGATTTTTGTTTTTTGAATTTCTATTTCTTGATTTTTTTTCAGATTTTTTTCCTTCTTACTTTTATTGAGGGCTCTTACATCTTTTATCACAATCCATACATTCATACAGTTTGTTAAGCACATTTGCCCACATGCCTCCATTATATTTTTTCAAAGCATTCTCTTCCCATTTCAGCCCATGATATCAGCTCCCCAATTCTTCCCCCTTCCCTCCCTTATGAACTCTTGATAAGTTATAGTGCATTTTGCAAATGTGGTGAAGGAAGCTGATGGTTCCGGCAATCAAAAATATAGCGTCTGGGGTCTTAAAGGTTTGAAGATAAACAAGTGGCCATGTAGCCCAGAAGCAACAAAGCCCACATGGAAGGAGCACACCAGCTTGTGTGATCATGAGTTGTCAATGGGATCAAGTATCAGGCATCTAAGAACCAGAACAAAATCATACCCAATGTGAATGGGGGGGGGGACATGGAGTGGAGACACAATGTCCATCTGTAGACAATTGGACATCCCCTCACAGAGGGGTCACAGGACAGGGATGAGCCAGGTAGGGTGCAGTATAGCAACGATGAAACACACACTTTTCTCTAGTTCTTTGGTCCTTCCCTCCCCCCACTATCATGACCTCAATTCTGTTTCTTGCTTTTATGGTTGTATTGTTGATGACTAATGTTTCCATGCATTGTAGTGCAGCTATTATTTGTATAGGGGATCCTGGGTTATATAGGTGTTATTGGCTCTGTTGAATTGCAAAATAGAGGAAAAGGGATAGAGACAGAAAATAGTTAAGGTAGTTAAGAGAGAGAATAAAATAGAAGTAATTTAAAGGGGTTATCTGCTGTCACTTTTGGAAACTCACCATCCCCACACAATTGCTGAAGACCAAATGGATGCATAATTAAATGTGGTGAAGAAAACTGATGATGTTCGGCTATCAAAAGATATAGTGTCTGGAGCCTTAAAGACTTGAAGTTAAAGAAGCGACCATCTAGCTGAGAAGCAACAAAACCCACATGGAAGAAGCACACCAGCATGGGTGATCATGAGGCATTGATAAGTCATCAGGTATCAAAAGATCCAAAACAAACAATTACGTTGATGTGAAAGAAGGGGATGGGAGTGGAGACCTAAAGCCCATCTGTACACAATTGGACATCCTCCCACACAACGGTTACAAGGAAGGGACGATTCAACGAGGGTGCAGTATAGCACTGACAACACACATATCATTCCTCTAATTCCTGAATGCTCTTCCCCCCCCCCCCACTACCATGACCCAGTTCTACCTTACAAATCTGGCTAGACCAGAATATACACATTGTTACAGATTAGAGCTTTCAGCACAAGGAATTCAGTACAGACAAAGCCCTCAGTAACAGCAGTGGGAGTAGCGATATCATGAGGGTAGGGGGATGGGGATGTGAAGGGATGGGGAAGTGGGAGAAAGGGGGAACCCATCACAAGGTTGGATATATAGCCCACTCTCCAGGGGGATGAATAACAGAAATGTGGATGGAGGGAGACAATGGATAGTGTAAGACACAAAACAACAACAATAATATATAATTGGTCAAGGATTCATGAGTGTGGGAGGGGAAAAAAGAGCTGAGACCAAGGGCTCAAGTAGAAAGAAAATGTTTTGAAAATGTTGATGGCAACATTTGTACAAGTGTGCTTAATACAACTTAATGAGGAATTGTTATAAGATTTGTAAGAACCCCCTGCCAATAAAATGATTAATAAAAAAGAAATAAAAAGGAAAGATGAAGAAAAAATTTTTAAAGGAGGGTTGTCTGGATAGAACAAAAGGCTTGTAAAAATAATAGGAAAACAAATATTATGTGGGAGAATTCAAATTAAAGCCAAAAAGCAAAAGAGAAAACAAAGAGACTTGTAAGAAAAATGAGAAGCAGAGTAAGACCAAAGAAGAAAGAGAGGAAATGTTATATGTACAGAGAATAGGAGGAGACAAAAAGAAATGTAAGTTTGGGTGTTGATATGCAGTTCTGTTGTTATGGCAAAATGGATATGGCTGGGTCTGCATCCTCAGGGAACGGGAAGCAAAAGCCTGGCTTAGTAAAAAGCACTATTTTGTGTGTGTGTGTGTGTGTGTGTGTGTGTGTGTGTGTGTTTAGTTTGCCCTTGTCTGCCTTGGATGTGCACATATCCACAGGGGATGTGGTCACTTGGAAAGAGAAAGTCAAAATCAAAAAAGAGTATAGATTAAATTAAAATAAAATAAGAACATAAAAAATGAACAGTTTTTTAAAAATTCACTTTGGGTGGAGAGACCTGCTTGTTTGGTGGGGTTGGTACGTGCACATGTCCACTGTGTAGGGAATGGGGATGCATATTGGGGGCACCAGAGAAAGAGGAAATTAACTTTTTCAAATTTTAATTTCAAATCTTCACTTGAGTAGTGAAGATGCATGCACCAAACCACTTTCATCGTCTGTTATAAACTCAGGGTCGTCAGAGACCAGCGAGGGGAGAGGTTTGATTTATAGATTTGAAATGGGAACAAGGAAGGATCAGCTTGGGTGGCGGAGTGGGACTGCACTAAGGCTGCTCAGGCCACTGGTCAATCGTAAGGGGGAGTCACTAACAGTCATTGCTGATCTCTGACTTTAAGAAACTTTGTATGAGCCCCTAATAAAATGTTAAAAAAAAAAAAAGAAACTTTGTTATTCTTAGCTTTTAGGTTGTTTTTCTGGCTTCGAGGGAGGGCAGGACTCCCTCTGGATGGGATTTCTCAAATATTTGTTGAGATCTTCCTGTGCTTGCTATCTTGCAACCACAGTCCTTCCAATTCCAGAATACGTTTTGAAAGAAATGGAAAAATTAACCACAAGCTTTCTATGGTAAGGAAAGTGCCCAAGGACGATCAAAGCACTACTAAAGAAGAAGAAACATGTAGGAGGCCTCGCTGCCAAACTTTAACATTGGAAGAGGACATGAACAGACAGTACACCAAAGAAGATATTCAAGTACTCAATAAACATGAAGAAAGCCTCATGCTCACCAGCCATTGAAGAGATTAAAACCAAAACTGTGAGATGTCACTTTACTCTATCACGAAGTGAGACATCGGACAGTGTAAGATATGAAAAAATAATAATAATGTATAAATTATCAAGGGTTCATGAGCGAGGGAGTGTGGGGGAGGGAGGGGGAACAAATGAGGAGCTGTTACCAAGGGCTCAAATAGAAAGAAAATGTTTTGAGAATGATGATGGCAATAAATGTACAAATGTGCTTGACCCAATGGGTGGATGTATGGATTGTGATAAGAATTGTAAGAGCCCCCAATAAAATGATTTTTTTTAAGTTTGAAAAATAAAAGAAGACAGAAATAACAAATTCTGGGGAGGGTGCAGAAATATTGGAACTCTCATACACTGCTGGTAAGACTGGATATATATCTTAGAGAAATAAGACCTGAGGCACAAAATACATACCCATGTTTATTGTAGTACTAACAATTGACAATGGAAAAAGATGGAAACAACATAAATGCCCATTGCTGGAAGAATGGATAAATAAATATTTCTCCATACAGAGAATACTACTTCATGTTAAAGGATAACAATAAATCTGAAGCACCGCATGATATGGATAAACCTCAAGGACATTATTCTGAGTTAAAAGAGTCAAACACAAAAGGACAAATATCATATGAGACCACTGTTTTAAAAATCAAAAGAAAGTTTTACCACTAAAAAAAATCCGACATCTATGGTTATCATGGGTGAGAAGAGAAAGGAAGTAATGGGAAACCACAGGCAGGAGGGTAAACAGGTTTTAACTTGGGTGAAGAGGAAGACAACACTCAACAAGAAGTAGATGGGCAACAAATGGTGAAAACAGAAGATGACATAGTGAGGTTTGATGATTTGTTGAAAAAAAAGTCTGATGGTCTGCTCTTTAAACCTTACAATAAAAAGTTTCTTTTAAAAATGACCCTAAGGAGCAGTTCTAGTCTGTCCTATAGGGTCGCTATGAGTCAGGATCGACTCATTGACAACAGACTGTTTTCTGTTTTTAAATTATTAGGGAAAAAGCTATTTTCAAACTAAAATCTATTTTATGACCCTATGATTAATTGTTAAGATAAAATGAAGATATCTTCACATATGCAATGTCTAAAAAAATGTGCTTCTATGTACCATTTATCTGAAAGATATTAGAGAAATTCACCAAAGAAAAGAGTAAACCAAGAATGGGGACAATATAGGATATAAACTATTTCCAAAAAATGAAACAAATAGCAAGTTCATACCACTATAAATAAATGATTGAATAAATACAATGAATCTTCAAAAAGTTAACGGGAATTTCTAGTATGAAAAATCTATGCATGAATTTCAATATTTTTTCAGACAATGAACTTATACTGATAGATATAATATGTCTGAATAGAATCTAGTTTCTGATACTTAGAAATATAACGGTTTTTAAAGAGTCCCTTATCAGAGAAACATGTACTCTGCTAAAATTAAAGCAAGAACAAACATCAAGTTTAGGATGAAGCATGGGTTGAAGTGTTGAAGAGCAAGGCTGTTCTATGGAGTACTAACGTGCAACTGACTGAAGCCATGGTATTGTCAATCACTTCATATGCATGTGAAAGTTGAAAATGAATAAGGAATACTGAATAAGAACTGATGTACTCAAATCATGGTGTTGGTGAAGAATAATGAAAGTACCATGGACTACCAGAAGAAGAAGCAAATCTGTTTTGGAAGAAGTAGAGCAAGAGTGCTCCTTAAAAGTGAGAAGAGCCAGGCTTCACCTAATATCCTTTAGACATGTTCTCAGGAGAGACTAGTCTCTGGAAAGAGGCATCATGCTTGGTAGAGGAGAAAGTCTGCAAAAAGGAGAAAGACCCTCAGTGAGATTGATTGGTATAGTGGCTGCAGTAGTTACCTGAAACAACAATCATGAAGATTTACATAGGACTGGGCAGTGTTTCCTTCTTTGGTATGTAGCATCCCTGTGAGAGGGCACCTAACAATAACTGGTTATCACAAGTCTGAACACTATCTAGTTTAAATACTAAGACATTTGTTTGAAAGGACCCCCTTACCAGAGCAACATGGTTTCTGCTAAAAATGGAGTGAGAACAAACATCAAATTTATGGTGAAGGTTGGGTGCTAACATTGTGAAATCATTGATGCTTGACAAAAAGTTTATGAAGACATGCCTCTAAAGAATTCAACTGTTTGAAAAGAAATACCTTATTTTAAAAGGGGTTGTGAATATGTTAAATATGAAGCCTGCAGTGGTTGATCATCCACATCAATTTATGAGGAAACAATTAATCTTGTTCTTACTTTAATTGAACTGGACACATGATTAACAGAAGAAACCATAACCAGCACCATAGACAGCTCGATTGGTTCAGCAACACAATTTTGACTGATATATTAAAATTGAGGGAAAGGTTTGCTCTACGAGTGTCAAAACTGTGGCACTCAAATCAACAGCAGACAGGAGCAGAGCTTTCAGTGGAAATTTTAAATAAATGGATTCAAGATCCTGAAGCCTTTCTTCCAGGAATTATAGTACAAGATGGAGCATGGTTTCACCGTTGTGCTCCTGAAGACAAAACAAGAACAATGGTCAAGACGATCTTTTTCTTGGTGTGTGTGTGTGGGGGGGGGGGGGTACTGAAAAGTATTTTGCTTGTTTGATTTCTTATTAGGAGAGTGGTTTTTGAGAAAGTTTTAGCAGAAAAAAAAAAACCTGGGAAAATTCCACCAGAGTCCCTCTCCGCTACTGCAATTCTTAGCTCATTCTTCTCATCAAACAAGGATAATTTGGGGTGAGTTTTATGGGAAATCATTGAGCACCCATGTTACAGTCCTAATTTGACACCTTCTGCTTTCTTTTTGGTTTCCTAAACTTTAAAAAACCACAACCCACTACTATTGACTTAATTCTGAATAATTCTCCAGAATAATTCCGAACTTTCTCCAGAGTAGTCGCTGATGGGTTTGAACCACTAACCTTGCAATGCCTACGTAAGCGTGTCGCCAGGACTCTTCACATATTTTGGAAATGTTATCAGAATATCAACAGTTGTTATCAACCTTCCAAATGTTGCAACCCTTTAATACAATTCCTCATTTTGCAGTGACCACCAACCATATAATAGTTTTCATTGCTACTTCATGACTTTAATTTTGCTACTGTTATGAATCAGGTGACCCCTGTGAAAGGGTTGTTTGACCCCCAAATGGGTCGCGACCCACAGGTTGAGAACAACTTGAATATCAGATCCTGGAAAGAACGTTGTGACAAAGTGTCTGAAACAATGGACTCAAGCATAATAATTGTGAAGATGTCACAGGATCCAACAGTGTTTTATTCTGTTGTACATACATAGGGTCACTGTGTTAGTCTGGGTGGACTAGAGAAACAAATTGAACATTGAGAAAACAGCCCAGCCCAGTCTTGATCAAGTCCTTAAGTTCAATATTAGCTCATTTGTCTGACATCAATTAATAAAGCCCTCTTCAGACTCATGAAACATGTGCAATGATGCCGAATGCAGGAAGATCACAGGCCAGTGACTGGGAAGTTTTATAGATCCAGTGGTGGTGTAAGGATCTCAGTGCTGGCAGGGGTCTCCACGTGGCTTCCCCAGGTCCAGGTTAAGTCCATTTTGCTTCTCCTCAGGGATGTTTTACAGGGAGTGATCAGAGAGAGAGTCTCCAAGGGAGTGAGCAGAGAGAGAAGGTGTCTTCTGCCTCCAAGGAGAAAAATACTACAGTTTCCAGAATTCTCAGAAGAAGGCCACACCCACCCAGAGGCCTCATTGGCTATGACCCAAGTGACAGACTAAACCCCACCCCTTCACTCTTAATCCTCTCAAATCCCAAATTGACACCAGGTTATGTAACTACCACAGTCACTATGAATCAGAATCAATTTAACTGTGCAAAACAACAACAACCTATACAAATATTTAAAGGAAATTCATTTTTCTCCCAATTACTATGTACAAAAGGCTACTTTGACTTGGTTACATTTCCTAGACTCTCTATTCTTTAAGGATGAACTAAATGACTTGTATCATCACCTACAAAAGGCAAGCTAATATCAAGGAGTATAGGAAGGAAGAAAATGCTTCAAAGCTGATTGTGGTAGCAATTGTGTAACACTTGTTCATATGACTGAACTATTGATAGGTATTATGTAAGTATTGTTTTCTAATAAAATGATTTTAAAGGAAAAAAAGAACATTGCAAATTTAAAAGAAAAATAGGAATTCAAAGTATGGAAAATAGCCAGGAATAGCGTCTTTATTTACTTGGAAATTTGAAGGGGAAAAAAGAGTGATATGTGGGAGAGATGGTAGTATTTTAGAAGCCAAGGGAAAAAATTCACATTATCCATTCAATAGCAGATTATTAATAAATGTTCATTGTAGTCATAAATTGTCACTATTTACTTAAATAAATTATAAACCCTAAATGATTAATGAAGCAATGAAAAAGTATTTTGAACTTTGATGGCACTTACTTGGAGAAATAAAGCTTGTGGTTTTATTTTTATTCCATTTTTTCCATGAAATTTTGAAGTCCATTTGTATGTTTGCATATTAAAAAACAGTTTTAATGATCTGAAGTGTAATAAAAAATAAAGCAAATATATTTAGCTGCATAGTCAAACAAATTATGGTGGTCAGATTCATCTTTAGTAGATCTGCTTTCTTTTCAGGAATGTTCTGCACTCACTGCATTTTTACATCGCTTTCATTTTTTGATCACTCATTTAACTATTTCATCATCAATGCTCAGTCAGCAAAACTATACCAGTGGGAATATCCTCAATGAATTTTCCATTAGTCATCCATTACTGTTATTTCCCTTTGAGAAGAAGCTTCAGGAAATGAATACACTTAAAAATTGCAAAGTATGGATCAACCCATATTTGTAATGGATATGATGGTTGGATTGAGCAATGATGAATTATGGCCAAAGTTGATCTTTCTGATTGGAATTTAATAGGAGCAGCTATGCCAAGGTATGGGAGGAGGGTTAAGATGCAGCAATAGGGTCCCATACGTCATGTGCCACTTTAGGCACTTGTGATACAGAGTGGAATTTCCTACAGATACTAATGATGATAAGATTCCGGTAGTGACAATAATAGAATAGCAGCAGTATCTACCTGTGAAGTTGCTAGCATACTAAAAGTCTGATACTTGAAGGATTTTAAATTAAAGCAAATTGCAAGTGCCACTTTGGTCTTTCACTAGCTGCTTGTGCAAGTTTCTTTATATTCTTTGAGCATCAGTGTTTTGCTTACCTCCACCCAATCTGTACAATTGTCGTGCAGGACTAGATAAATAATCCTCAAACCATTATAAGGAGGCCCATAGGGCGGGGGCCAGAATCTTCATTCTCCCTTTTCCCATCAGAACAAGATTTCAATGATCTAGTTACATAGTGAGCTACTGCATATACTATCACTTGCGTGCATGCGTGTTTGTGTAAGAGAAAGAGTTTATTCCCAGAGTTTTTAAAAGGGAAATCTCCAGTGCAGATGGGGCTGTTCAATTACTATGTGCGAGTACTCTGTAATATCTAAGATTAGAAGCAAGAGCCTTAAGAGCTTATGATAAGTACCACCGCTCCTTTTCCTGTGCCAGTCCCTTGTCACATCCACCCACCCCAAAACATTCCTGAACTTCAAACATTGAGACTATACATAAAGATAAGGCATTAGCTTCTATTCCTCAAGATTTTTATGGGCTTATTATCTCCACAGACTGTCTTTATACCTAAACAGACGCAGAGATGTTATATAAGTGAAAATTTGGGGACCTGGGATGGGAGTGCTAAATCTCCATACTCTTAAATATCTAAAGCCAAACCCCTTTTCTCATAGAATAGAATGTGCTATGCCACACCAGCAACCTAGATGTATAATGTAGACTCCTCCGGGAGGAGAAACACTAAGATAGTTATAACTACTTAGAAATGGCTCGTAGAGTATTTTCTTACTGGAAATGAAATGAACTAGGGTCCTAAAGTCCCAGAAAGGAACATGTCTCTTTCTTCATGTTTAAAGTGAGAATAATGAGACCCAAATAAAAGACAAAAACAATAACAAAAACCATTCATTGAATATTTAATATGAATAAGCATTGCACCAGACATTTGACATACAGTGTCACATTTCATCTTTAAAACAACTTTATAAAGCAGTTAAAAAATCCATTACCACTAACCCAAACTCAAAGCAAACTCTGCCACAGAGTCAAACACCTCTATTATTCATAGCATATTATTATTGTTGTTTTAAAAGTGTGGAGTAGACAAAAAATTAAAAAGAGGCATAGGGAACAAGCTACTGTATACATACATCTCTGGGGTGAGGTCCAGGTAATATGGCAGGGCCCAAACTAAACTCAGGGATACATATGATAACCCACTAAAAAGGAGGGGGGTGGAATACGTGGGTAGCCAGGGGAATGGGGCACTAACCCACACAGGGGAAGGGTGTCGATTTTGTCTCCACAGGGAAAGAGGGACCAGAATGCAACACACTGACATGAAGCAGGAAACCCATAGAGAGGTCTGAGGGGCCAGCCTCATTACCAACTAAGTGGACAGCACCCCCCTCCCCCCCTCCCCCAGAAGAATTCACTGCAGAAGACAGCAATGAAGCTACAGCTCAAGGAGAGGAACTTGTCTGATCAGAGAACACAGGAGCCAACGAGGGGGCAAGGGAGGATAAAAAGAGTGAAGCACATCCTGGCTCACCAAACCCTGAGGACAATGTTTCTGCTTAGAGCAGCAATGCACAGAGACGACCACAGGGCTGTCCTCACCAGGGGACACAGTGTTCCTCACTGACCCAAAGCAACATGGGAACAACACTAGAGACACACAGCAGGAATTGTGCATGCCCTGAGCCCACTACACTGAAGCCGCCACTGAGAGCATGCAGTAGAGCAGCGTGCGGGGCGGGGAGGGGGGAGGGCGGCAGAGCATTGAAGGCCCCAGGGAATGACAGATAGATGTGGGGCCATGGCATGGCACCCTATCAGACTCGACTGGAAAGCACTTGTAAAGGACAACGAATAGACCTTGAACTATTTATAGGGTTTTTGTTGTTGTTGTTGTAGCTATCATTTTATTTTCTATTGTTGTTTCATTGTGATGGTGCATATTGTTGCCGCTGCATGTCTACCTGGAAGGGATAGGCAGGATAAACAGGCCAAAAGAGAGAACAACTGGATGACAATTCCGGAGGGACAGGGGAGATGGGGAGGGCGGGGGGGAAGGAAGTGGGTGTTGACAAAACCAGGGACAAAGGAACAACAAGTGATCCAAAATCAGTGGCAAGGAGTGTGTAGGAGGTCTGGCAGGGCTGGATCAAGAACAATGTAACCTAGAGGAATTCCTGAAACCCAAATGAAGGCTGAACATGATAGTGGGACAAGAGGAAAATACAAAGAAATAGAGGAAAGGACTAGGAGGCAAAGGGCATTTATAGAGATCTAAATACAGGCATATACAAATGTAAATATATTTATATATGAAGAGGGGGAAATAGATCTATGTACATATAGTTATAGGTTTAGTATTAGGAAACAGATGGACAGTGGGCCCCTACTCATGTGCTCCCTCAACACAAGAACACTTTGTTCTAAACATTTGGCATTCTGAGATGCTCACCTTCCTGTCACCATTGCTGAAGACAAAGTGGGTGCATAAACAAATTTGGTGAAGAAAGCTGATGGTGCCCGGCTCTCAAAAATATAGTCTGGGGTCCTATAGCCTGGAAGATAAAAAAGCGGCCATCTTACTGAGAAACAACAAAGCACACATGGAAGAAGCACACCAGCCTGTGAGACCACGAGGTGTGGAAGGGATCAGGTTCAGGCATCAAAGACCAAAAAAAAATCATAGCATTGTGAATGGGTGGGAGTGTAGAGTGAGGACCCAGGGCCCATATGTGGGAAATAGGATATCTCCTTGCAGAAGGGCCGCGGGGAGGAGATGAGCCAGTCAGGGTGCAGTGTAGCAATGATGAAGCATACAATTTTCCTCTAGTTCTTGAATGCTTCCCCACCCCAACCCCCAACTATCATGATCCCAATTCTACCTTAAAATCCAGCTGGACTGGAGGATGTACACTGGTAAAGATAGGAACTGGAAACACAGGGAATTCAGGACAGATGAAACCCTCAAGACCAGTGGTGAGAGTGGGGATACTGGGAGGGTGGAGGGAAGGTGAGGGAGAAAGGGGTAACAGATTACAAGGATCTACATATAACCTCCTGCCTGGGGGCCCGACAGCCATAGAAGTGGGTGAAGGGAGACATCGGACGATGTAAGGTATGACAAAATAATAATCATTTATAAATTATCAAGGGTTCATGGGTGAGGGGGGAGAAGGTAGGGGAGGGAAGGAAAAAATGAGGATCTGATACCAAAGGCTCAAGTAGAAAGCAAATGTTTTGAGGATGATGAAGGAAACAAATGTACAAAGGTGCTTGACACAAGGGATGGATGTATGAATTGTGATAAGAGTTGTACGAGCCCCCAATTAAATGATTTAAAAAAGTTGGAGTGGGGAAATTAAAGCTGCTAGGAACAAATTGCACAGTTCAGTTGTCACACTTCTTTAACAGTACGGAGTCACTTCTCTGTTTCAAGTGGTGTCCTAATCTCTGCTGATATTGCAGTGACTCAGAAAAATGAACCACAGTAGCTACAGAATTTGCTGCTAAAATCTACTACTATTTTAGTGACTTTTATCATAGAAGGTCTCAGCGGTTTCACTAGTGCATTGCTCTTAAATATTAGGTTTTGTTTCTCTCATTTAGTATTTACTATGTTATTTCTATTAAGAAGAATGCCACTTAAATTTCTTTCTCTTTAAAAACTGCCATTTCGAATCAGAATATTATAAAGTTTTCAAGCATATGGTGGGAAATCAGGCAAATTTGTTTACTCATTCATTTCAGTAGAATATGAAAGTATCCAGTCCCATGTGAGCTCCTACTTCTTATTTTATTGACATTCAGGAGCCCTGGTGGCATAATGGGTTATGTATTGATCTGCTAACTGAAAAGTCAACAGTTTAAAACCTCCAGCTGCTCCACAGAAGAAAGACGGGTTTCTACTCCCATAAGGAGTCACAGTCTCAGAAACCCACAGGGGAAGTTCTACCTGCTCCTATAGGGTCAGAATTGACTCTATGACAGTATTAGGTAATCAGATAGAATTTATTATAAGCCTACTGCCATTGAATTGATTCTGACTGATAGCGCTCCTATAGGACACAGTAGAACTGTGTCATGGTGCTTCTCAGGCTGTAAATCTTTACAGAAGCTGACTGCCTCTTTGTCCTCCCATGGAGTGGCCGATGGGTTTGAATTGACAACGTTTCAGTTAGCCCCAGCTTTAACTTACTGCACCACTAGAGGTCCTTATTAATTAAATTGGAAAAAATATTTCGTCTAGCCACATCTTGAACATATGATTAATGTATTATTGATCTGATGGATTTTTGTTGTTGTTTGTTTTAAAGGCCTTGCATTCACAGAACCCTTTATGGTTTATCGTCTTTTTATTTCCCTTTCATCCTTATAACAATTTTGTAACATAATTGGAGCAAACATTGCTATTAAAAAAAGAATATTGAATTTGGAGAAGCAAAGTACATTGTCAAGTTGTTAGCGAGTAGCTGAGTTGACATTTTCCTAGCCCTGATTTTCTCAATTCAAATCCTTTGACTTCTAGAAATCATTTCCTACCTTTTTTTCTGTATGTTTCACTAGTAGAGATAGAAATAGAGATGCCTATGCACATCTAACACAGAAGAGAAGCTCTGCTCAGATAGAGAGTCCTTAGGAGAGGAATCTTTCTCCTCAGTTCTCTTTTGGGGTAAGGGCACTATCAAAAATGTCTTATCCATTTGCTCTGTTCATTGGATTCCTCAATTCTTTAACTTTATATTCTTCCCTGCTTTTCCTTCTCCACATTTGATTTTTCTCTCTGCTGTGTGACTCATCTTGGGGACAAAAAGGTAGTGGTTAAAGTAGGCTTTCCATATAAAATATATTACTTTGGTTAATGTAAGTTTCAGATAAGCAATAAGTATTGTTTTAAGGTATGCCCGTGCCCAATCTATGTCACAAACATTGCATGCGCTTCCACAGAGGGCTTCCAAACGTTTATGGGAAAATTCAATTATCTTTTAATTCCATTTTCCCAAATTTTTGAAGCCACCTCGTACTTATACCAAAAATAATAATTGTTCTCGTTAATTTTAAATTTAGCTGTTGTCTTGTAATTGTCTTTGCTGAATCATGCAACTCTCACTTTATGGCACGGATTCTGATGTCAGAGTACTTACTGCATGTGAATGCCAACTCTGTCTTGGTCTAGGTCGCTGACTTTTTTCAAGTTTTTAAAATTTCACTGAGCTTTCGTTTTCTCATGCCTTAAGTGGTCACAGTATTACCTGCCTTTATGGCCCATATATTACTTAGTACATTAATAATATTATTAATAATAATAATAATATCTACCCATAGGTACAAGGAGCCTGATGGTGCTGTAGAGTTAGCATTGGACGACAAACTGCAGCATCCGTGGCTGCAACCCGACCAGCAGTTCTGGAGGGGAAAGATGAGGCCATCAGCTCAGGTCAAGAATTACAGTCTTGGGAACCATCTAGGGTTGTTATACATTGTAATAGACTCTGTGGCAGGGAGGTTTGGGGTTTCCTCTTAAAGTTGTCAGAAGAATTTTCTAAATAACGTAAATAAAGCATTTTAGGTAAGAGGTACTAAAAACGGTAACAAACACTATTACTGTAGCCTTTTAGGTACACAGGTGTTTTAATGATAACAAAGTTATGTGGCTAAAGCTGTATCATAGTAGTTTAGAAAGTTTCACTATGTCTTCTTAGGGCAGAAGATTAAAGTGAAACTTCTCAGTGTGTGAAACAGAAATTTGAGAGTAATTCAAAAATGCAGTGTTAAAAAGTCATAGAAGCACTAACTAAACAAAAATTACAAAATCTGAAGCTATTTCTTCTCAACATATCCTACATTTAGGATTAAATACACTCAATCAAAGTGGCAGCTTTGGCATCCTCAAGGCACTAAATAATGTTGTTGTTAGGTGTCACCAAGTTGGTTCCAACTAATAGCCACTCCATGCACAACAGAAGAACACCATGCATGGTCCTGTGCCATCACTAAAATTGTTCCTATGCCTGAGCTCATTTGTTGTAGTCACGGTGCCAATACATCTCCTTTGGGGCTTTTCTTCTTTGTCACTACCCCTCCACTTTACCAACTATGGTGTCCTTCTCGAGGGACTGGTCTCTCCTGACAGTATACTCAAAGCAAGTAAGATGAAGTCTTTCCATCCTTGCCTATACATAGCAGTCTAGCCACACTTCTACCAAGACAGTTTTGTTTGTACTTTTAGTGTCCATGGTACTTTAAATATTCTTCTCCAGCAGCACAATTCAAATGCATTGTTTCTTCATTAGTCTCTGCCTGAGCCAAGATCCATCTGACATCAGTAACTATATCCTATGTTACATGTAATCTTCTGAACACAGCTTGAATCTCTGGCAGCCAAGTGCTGTCTTCCAAATTTCTTGGCATAAATGAATGAGTGCTACCAGTGTTTCAGCAGCTTGTTGAAACATTCCAATTGGTATTCCATCAATTCCTAGAGCTTGTTTTTTGTTTTTTTTTTCTTTTTTAACATTTTATTAGGGGCTCATACAACTGTTAGCCCAATCCATACACACATCAATTGTGTAAAGCGCATTTGTACATCGTTTCTCAAAACATTTTCTCTCCATTTAAACCCCCGACATTAGGTCCTCATTTTTCCCCTCCCTCCCCGCTCCCCCCTCCCGCATGAGCCCTTGATAGTTTATAAATGGATATTTTGTCATATCTGGCCCTGTCCGACGTCTCCCTTCATCCACTTTTTGGTTGTCTGTCCCCCAGGGAGGAGGTCACACACAGTTCCATGTAATCGGTTCCCTCTTTCCTACCCATTCTCCCTTTACCCTCCCTGTTTTGCCACTCACACCACTGGTCCTATAGGGCTCATCCGTCCTGGATTCCCTGTATTTTCAGTTCCTATCTGTACCAGTGTACATCCTCTGGTCTAGCCAGTCTTGCAAGATAGAATTCGAGTCATGGTAGTGGGAGCGGGGAGGAAACCTTAGAGCTTGTTTTTGGCTAATTCTTTCAGTGTATCTCATACTTCTTCCTTCAGCATCATTGGATCATACTCATAAGTTACCTCTTCAAATTGTGGAATGTCCATTAGATGTTTTTGGTACAGTGACTGTGTATTCTTTCCATCTTCTCTTGATGTTTCTTGCATTATTAAATATTTTGTCCATAGAGTCTTTCAAGATTGCAACTTTAGGCTTGAATTTTTCTTGAATTCTATCAGTTTCCTCTATCCCTTTTGGTTTTCTAATTCTAGTTCTTTGCACATTTTCATTATAATATCTGGCTTTGTCTTCTCCAGCTGCCCTTTGAAATTTTCTATTCAGCTCTTTGATTTCATCCTTTTTTCCATTTGATTTAGCTACTCTATGATTAAGAACACGTTTCAGAGTCTCTTCTGACAGCCATTCTGATATTTTCTTTCTTTCCTGTCTCTTTAATCACCTTTTGCTTTCTTCATTGTGTTAGTCTGGGTTGATTAGAGAAACAAATTCATAGACACTCATATGTGTATAACAAAGAGCTTTACATCACAGAGTAATTGTATATTAAGAAAACATCTCAGCCCAGTCCAGATCAAATTCCATAAGTCTGATGTTAGCCCATATGACTTATAACAGTCTATAAATTCCTTTTCAGACTCATACAGCCATGCAATGATGTCAAATGCAGGAAGATCACAGGCCAGTGGGTGGAAAGTCTTGTGGATCCTGTGGTGGTGGAAGCATCTCAGCACTGGTTTGGGTTTCCATGTTGCTCCTCCTGCTCCAGGGCTTTGGCTCCATCAGCATGGGTCCATGTATCTTGTCAGCAAGAAGACGGAACAGCAAGAGAGTGTATCTGTCCTCCAGTGAGCTATTTATCTTCGTCGCACCTCCAAATGAGGTCATCAAACTGCAACCTGATTGAGAGGCAAGACTCCACCCGTTTACAAGTTGACAGGAGATTATATAACTGCCACATTCATGAATGGTGGCCTTAATGTCCTCCCACAGCTGATTAAATCTTCTGTCATTAGTGTTCAATGTGTCAAAACTGTTCTTGAGATTCTCTTAAAATTCAAGTGGGATAGACTCAAGGTCATATTTTGGCTCTCGTGGACTTGTTCTAATTTTCTTCAGCTTGAACTTACATGTGAGCCATTGATGGTCTGTTCCACAGTCAGCGCCTAGTATGGTTTTAACTGATGACACTGAACTTCTCCATCATGTCTTCCACAGACTTAGTCAATTTTGTTTCTGTGTAGTCCATTCGTGTTGTTGAAAAATATGTATTTGCTATGAAGAAGTCATCGGTTTTGCAAAATTCTATCGTGTGATCTCTGGTTTCATTTCTATCACAAATACCATATTTTCCAACTATTTTTTCTTCCTTTTTGGTTGCAACTTTTGCATTCCAATCATCAGTAATTATCAATGCATCTTGATTTAATATTTGATCAATTTCTAACTGAAGTCTGTGGCAATTACATAATCTCCTGTCATCTTATGAAGGGGTGAAGTCTGGCCTGTCAATCAGGTTGCAGCTTGATGACCTCATTTGCAGGTGCAAAGAGCATAAATAGCTCGCTGGAGGAAGGACACAGACTCTCCCTGTGAGACATTCCTGTTGAAAAGCCATATAGAGCTTGCTGATGGAGTGAGAGCCCTGGAGATGGAGGTGCCACATGGAGACCCACATCAGTGTTGACATGCTTCTACCGCCAATGGATTCATAAGACTTTATCCCCACTGGCCGGTGATCTTCCCGAATTCAGTGTAATTGCATGTGTTGTGTAAGTCTGAAAAGGAACTTACACACTGGTATCAGATATAATGGCTAATATCAGACATATGGACTTGATCTGGGCTGGGAAGGGATGTTTTCTCAATATACAATTGCTCTTTAATATAAAGCTTTTTCTTACACACATATGAGGGTCTATGAATTTGCTTCTCTAGTCAACCCAAACTAACACAAGTCTTCAGTAGAATTCTTCAATTTCTTCATCATTAGCTTTTGGTAGGTGCATACATTTGAATAGTATTTGTATTGATTGAGTTTCCTTAAAGGTGGATAGACATAATCCTATCACAGATAGTATTGTACTTCATGATTGATTTTTTAATGTCCTTTTTGACAATGAATGCTACACCATTCCAGTTGGTTATGTTATTCACAGCATAATAAATCATGATGTCCTGATTCAAAATGGACCATGCCAATTCATTTCAGCTCACTAATGCCTAGGATATCAATCTGCATGTGTTCCATTTCATTTTTGACCAATTCCAATTTTCCTGTATTCATACTTACCACATCCCATTTTCTGATCATTACCATATTTTTGCAGCTCTTTTTTTTAAATAATCATTTTATTAGGAGCTCATATAACTCATAGCAATCTGTACGTACGTCATCTGTGTCCAGCACTTTAGTACATATGTTGATTTCATCATTCTTATGATGAATACTTTCCACTTGAGCCCCTGGTGTCAGCTCATTT
>NW_022111319.1:2631913-2644292 GCF_000313985.2 Echinops telfairi
GCATGTGAGCCAATGAGGGGGAAGGGGAAGAAAAGGAAAGAGTGGAGCACATCCTGGCTCGCTGAGCCCTGGGGACAATGTGCCTGTTTGGAACAGTGATACACGGAGATGACCACGGGGCCGGCCGCAGCACAGGGCACAGTGTTCCTCATTGACCCATCACACCACTGGGGACAGCACTGGAGACAAACGGCGGGAATTGCGCCCTCCATGAGCTCACCATGCCGAACCCCAGCCTCTGGGGGCATGCATCAGAGCAGTGGAGTGGGGAGCAGAGCAGTGAGGTCCCCAGGGATATAGGCGATGCCGGGGCATGCCACCCAATCAGGCTTGACTGGAAAGCACATGTGAAAGAAAACAAACAGACCCTGAACTATTCATACGGTTATATATGTATGCATATGTGTGTATTGTTGTTGTAGACATTGTTTTACTTTCTGATGTTGCCTCGTTGCACTCAGTCTTTGTTCTTATCTTGAGTCATGTCCCATCAATAACTGAAGATGCTGAAGGCTCCAATCCCACAAGGTTTACCAGACTCATATCACCATGGGCGACAACACTCTCAGAAACCAGCTCCTCTTCAATTACATTTCATGTGCCTCACCCCCCACCAAAAAAAAAGATGGCTTTTCTTTTTTTCTTTCTTTCTTGTAAGGCATGCTAATGAAACTAACAGGATCCTTGGTGGCATAGTAACTGATAAACCTCCAGTCAGCATTTTAAAACCACCAGCCACTCCAAGGGAGAAAGATGAAGCTTTCTACTCCCGTAAGACTTATAGGCCCAGAAATCCATAGAGAATTAGTGCTCTATCTTGTCCTATATGGTCGCTATGAGTCAGAATTGACTTGATGGCATTGAATTTTAATGAAACTAAGGCAGAACTTGACTGAAGTAATTCATTGTTAACATAAACATGTTTAAATAAATTTATTCCAAGCTAAACATATTTAAACATATTTAGGTCGGAATAAATTTATCCATGGAAGTCCTAGTAACAATAATTTTTTCTACTTACCCTGGTAAATGTTATGTTCTAAGCTCAAAGCACTATCTGTAATTTTTAGATCTAATGTATTACTCGGTTAAAAAATTACTGATAGCACATAATATGGAAAAGTCAGCAGTTGGAGCCCACCAGTGACACCAGAAGGAGAATGATGAGGCTTTCAACTCCCATAAAGTGTTACAGTCTCAGAAACACACAGGAGGAGTTCTGTGCTTCCAGTGGTATAGCGAAAAGCTGAAATGGACTCAATGGCAGTTACGTTTGAGTATGATGTTCAAAGCAAGAATAATTAAAGTAAACATTCAGAGTAATAAATATGCAGCACCCAAAATGTCCTCTCTGAGTTTCATAATACCAGATTTGGTGGAAAGCACTTATTAAGTCAGTAAATAATTACGGAAGTAATTAATTAAAGAAGTCAGTCCTCATCCGGATAGCATCACGGGAAACATGTGCCCTTACAAGAACACGAAGGATTATTTCAAGCAAGGCAAGAGAAAGCATATAGAATGTCTCAGAGAGGGTAAAGTGTAGTTAAAGATCCTTTGCTTACAAGGAGTGGCAAGAAAAAAAAGCAAGGACAGAGTCTATACATAATCATGTTACTAAGCAGGTTTGGGGAATAAAATTGACAATACAGAAGTGGATATAAGCAGAAGTTATGATTAAAACATATATGAACTTGTGAACACATAGATAGTGCTTGAATTTGGTTCTAGAGGGCCCTTGATGCCTGTTTAGTTGCTGGGTCATGAAGAAATTACAGTCTACCTGGAGAGGTCAATGTTTCCATGGAGCTCATAGTTGGTAAATTTGGAGAATTGAGGACAGCAACTTTATACTAGTGGGCATGAAAATATTTCAAAGTATTTAATTACCAGTACTGCCACATTGGTGATTAGCTGCTAAATATCAGCCTTGGATACAAGATGCCAAGTGGATTATGAACAGCTCCAGCTAGTTTATACCTTTTGAGTGTTAGTGACTTCATGGCCTTAAAAGTGGATCGTGCTGACTTACTATTGCTTTCTGAACCTCCATCAGTTAGACTCTAAGCTCAGTAAAAGACAGGAACTGCATTAATTTTTGTTTACAATTTATTTCTATTGCTTAGTTCATTGTTCAATCAATATTTGCTTATTGCATTAACAAAGAGTCAGACAGTCTTTCTGTGATCTGAAAGAGTCTTGAGGATACTTCTAACTAGAGGACAGATGCTCTAAGGAGTTATTATGATCATGATCTGGATTTGGAGGGCTGCTGCAGCTGAAATTATTCCCATTCTTTTAGAACGATTAGATGTCAAGTCCTAACTGTGTCCTACAGAGAAGCATACTAGAAGAATTCACTACTATGGACTTTAGTCTGACTCATAGAGAACCTATAAAACAGAGTAGAACAGTCTATGGGTTTCAGAGACTATAAATATTTACAGGGTAAAATTCCTCATCATTCTCCCATAAAGCATGCTGGAGTGTTTTACTCTAGTATGTTTTACAAATATATAACTTGCTCAATGCAGAGGTAAATACTAGGACAGGAGCATAAGCATAAAACTTCCTGAGTTTTCTTTAAATATTTACAGTTCTACTCAAAGTTCTTGTAGCAGAAATAGGTTTTTCAATTGTACAGAGGAACAAATTTCAGGAAATTGCGTACTTACTCCACTAATTCTCATAAAAGCAAGGTCATATGACATTTTATATTTCTCATAAAATGCTTCTACTCATTTGGGGAAGTAAGAACTAAAAGTACACTGTAATTTTGTAAGTTACAAATTTCTCAACTCTAGTTGAAATAGCAGAACAATTCAGGGAAGGAACTGTCCATAGCAATGATTCAGTATTTTTTAACAGAAGTTAACACATTTATTTTGGTTCTAATAAATTTTATAGAGACAGTCTCAAACATAATAATCTAGTTATTTCCTAAAAGACAAAAGTGATGATGTGCCCTTGCATCATAATAAAAACTAAACCAACTAGTGGCCTAATAACATTAAGAGCGTTTTACAAATTTCTAGTAGGCAGAAAGAGGAGGCAAAATTCCTGCTCCTGTGATTTACTGCCTCAGAAACCCACAAGGACAGTTCTACTCTGTCTCATTGGGTTACTATGAGTTGTAATTGACTGGATGGTGGTGACTTGGAGTTTTAAGGAAAATAACAGAAACATGATTAGCAATCAAAAGTCCTAAATTGCCTCTAAGCAATTTTTTAAAAGAACAATTTTCTCTAATATGTTAGTCAGTTTCATTTCACTAGAACTTTTTTCCCCATTCTTTATTTTGCATGCTTTTTGCTCATGAATATCACTCCTTTATTATATCCACATATATATAGCTAATTTGCTAATATTCCATGCATATGGCTAGTAATAAAACATTAAATCACTTTTACTATGACCTAATGTTTTTTTGTTTCTTTAAACTTACTGATTTCTTTCATTCTGCCATTAACTGAAAACAAATGCCTACTTAACTGGACAATTTTCCACCATGTAATCTTCATTGAGACACTGTTGCATACCTTATCTAAGCACATATTATGTATTAAGACTGTATTAGCCATATTCACCTCTGAAAAGGAAAATAAACTCATTGTATTTGAAGATAAATTTATAACATAAGAATAAACTCTTCCTTTGCTCACAAAGCAGCCCCACAAAAAGGGAATTCCCATGTGAAAAAATACCTCTAGAAAGCTATTAACTTTGTTCCTTTACTTCCTAAAATAAGCTTTGTGCACACTAAAATATTAAGGGTAAGAATGGAAAGAGCCAGAATATCTGTTACAACCTTGAATAGACCTTCTCAATGTTATGTCTAGTCTTAAGAAACTCAGTGAAAATTTTCTTTTGAAAACTTACATCAAGCCTGAAAAACACTGAATTGAGTATAGACCCGGTTTCTTGCATTGGTTTCCATTATTTCAAGGATGGTCCAGAAGGAAAGTTACTAGAGAATGGGACAAACCCACACGGGGCCCTTCAATAATTACCTAAAATACAAAGATGTAATATAAGCTACACTGATCTATGTAAGTAGAGGTCCAGCACTGTGTTGTATATCACTCATAAGCTCCTCAGCTTCTTACTCTCTGCCAAAGAACATGGTGGCCCCCTAAATACTCTCCATTTTAATAGAACTACAAAACTAATACTTTCAATTCCTGTAAAAAATATAAAACATAAACATATTTGTTATTCCATACATTCCGAATAGCATTTTGAAGAGGTGTTACTCGTCATGTAAATGATACATATGGAAATGGAATGAAGGGTCCTAAATTGAAAATGGAATAAAGAGTACCTACTTAAGGACAACATATACTAAATCACCTCATACACAATCTTATTCAAGCTTTGAAGTCAGGAGATATGAGGTCAAGGTAAAAATAATTACACCAAATTCATCATCTTTCCAAATTTAAATTATAAATCAATTTTAATATAAAGTGAGTAACATTATATAATTAGGGATTTGATGATAAGAAGGACATTTTAATCTGAAAGTATCATAAAATGTATTTCTAAATTTCATATTAGCTAAGTACTAATGGGTTTTATATGAATTCAGGTGTTATTGTGAATAGTTCTGCTTCATAAATAACTTGTATGTATTACTGTACCTAAGAAAATGATTCACACCAGTTATGTTTCCTAATAACATTTAATTCACTTTAGAAAAGATAAAGTTTAACATGAATGTTTTATCATTCTAGTATTACTGCATTTAAAAGGCACAAACTCAACAAAGTAAAAGAATGCACATACAATTATTTGCCAGTATCTCCAGAACATGTCAATTTCCCCCAAATCCGTATTCATTGTTCAGAGTTAATACTGGAACTAGATTGACAATATTCTGGGAGAGGATGATGAGGAAAGATACAATACAATAGAAAAGAAATCTGGGTTATTTATTCAGAGACCAAACTAACCATAAAAGAGAAATCTGTGATGACTAGTAAACAAATCTTATCAATACTAATGGTATCATAGAAATTCCATACCATGAATTTATACTTTTTTTCAGAAGCAAAACTATATGTCAATCATTTTATATATCTATTAGAAGTGTGAGATGTTAAGTGTAGGGTGCTACTAACAAATCTATGATAAATCATACGACTCTTTTAACAATCCCTTGTTAATTTATTTCATTTCATTTTAAAACTCCCATTAAATCCTGCTGCCTTTACTCTAAATCAGCATCACAATTACAAGTAATCTGAGAAGTATGCTAAGTTGTCAAGAGAGCCTCTTCATTTTGGATGATATCTCTATATGAACTTTATTCACTTTTATATTTTTCTTCTTTGCCTCACTGAATCAGCCCAGAATAACATAGTGATAAAAAGCGTGTTGATGATTGTCCAAGGAGAGGTCAAAAGCATCAAGTTACAATGAAAAGGGTACTGGAAATCTTTCTATATTTCCTTATGCCCCTCCTCACAATTTCTAAAAGCATCATTTAAATAGCTTTTGAAAAACGATTCCCTTGGATTCATTCTCACATTCAATCTTGAAACATATACAATATTTTCCCATAGGCTACCTGATTGTCAGTGTAAAGGGTTCTGTATGTTGGAAATAAAAGGAAATGACTTAAGCAGAAATGTGTGATGTGACTTCATAAGCTAGAGACGTCAGCTCTAACCAAGGATTGTTTCATACTGTAGGTGTGATACAAGTTCCTTACTTGTCTAGTTTGATATTTGTAAATTAGGAGTGCTGAATTCAGAACTGTTTTCACAGGAAACGTTACGTAAATTGCATAGTGCTAAAGAATATAAGAGAATTTCCTGAACTTTCAATGGATTTATATTCTGCTCTTGAGAGATTTGAAGGCTAATCTGATTTATACTGCTCATTACCAAATTGGAAGACATCAGATTGGTTATGGAGCAACACCAGGTAAGATTTTCTTCCAAAAATAATTTGTAAAGCTCGTTCACCTTTTTTTCCATATAACGATTAAGCATAGAATTAGAAAGGGGTTGCTTATGAGACACCATACTCCTTTCTCGGATTTCATCCCCATCCAAGATCTTTGAAGCAGGCAGTTTCTCAACAGGCACAATAGAATGACCCAATGATATATCCACCGAAAGAAGAGGGCCATTGAAAGCATTATCATATGTGTGTTCCGCAAAGCAGCCTGAGTCATACAGGTTCCCGATGTGGTCTCCTCCAATTTGTAGGTCAGGATAAGTCTGCCAGATACTTGTACACGACCAAGATCGATACAGATCCAATTGTCTTTCATTCAGTTGTCTTTCTCTCTTTGGAATGGGCAATGCAACTGACATATTTTCTGGATGAGACACACCTTCGCAATTTCCCACAGTTCTGCCAGCTACACATTTTATTTGATTTGTGTCATTACATTGCTCTGTTACACTTTCTTTTATAATCTTTTCTTGACTTTCCACCTTAACGGAGTAAAGTGAGTATTTCTCTACATCTAAAAGCTGATTTTTCCATTTTTCCTTGTTATCATTTGAGTTCTTCTTACATTTACGTGTTTTGCAGAAATTTGTATATTTCTCTTCTTTGTATTGGAGTTCAATTAGGAAGGCTTCTGCTAACATTTTGTTAGAAAAGGATTGGAAATAGAAGACTGCAATATAATCCTGTAAAACAAAAGAATTCATCAAGGCAATGTATATTAAAATGCCAAAGAGCATTTATCTCCTACATGAGAGAAACGTTATTTAGAGAAACAGTGCTGACCAGAGGATAAAAGTAGATCAGAAGTAAATAGACTTGGTTTCTTGTTCTGTCGCTGTTTTACATCATTCTAACTCTTAATTTTCATTGATCTATGATAATAGCAATGCTACCGTTCTTTTTTAACAGTTATTTCCAGTATAAAATTGTATATTATGCATATAAGTGTTTAAAACCACAAACTTATATAAAGCTTACACATATACATACACACAATATATAGCTATCTTTAAGGATTTATTTTAAAATTATAAGTGAAAGTGCCTAACTTTTTCCCTTATCTTCCAAGGGCCTATTTAAAATCAAGGGCCCTAATTTAAAATCAAGGGCCTATTTTCAATTTAAAAATGAACTAGTTTAAATTATGCCCTTAATAAATCCTTAATTTAGGTCACACAATTATAAAAGTATTATGTTCTTACAATGTATATACTCATTGACATCAAGTCAATACCAACTCATAGTGTTCCTGTATAGAGTTTCTGAGCCTGTATGTCTTCATAGGATCAGACAACCTCATCTTTCTCCTAATAGAACACATGTAAAACGTGAAAATTTCTACACAATTGTACTCATGGAAACTTTTTACTTAAACCACTAATGTACCCACTTTCTTTCAATAATGAAAATTTTAAAAGGGTTGTCAAATTTACTAGCATTCTTTCATCTTTTTCTTTTGCTGCTTCCTTCTTGCCTGATTGCCTGTATTCCTTCTTTTCCACCTCCCTTTCTTTGAAATCTTATTTCCCTAAGCACTTATTTTCTTTTTTCTATGATCCTCTAGTGCAATTTTATTAGGACTTCCAATTTTCCCTGTAAATTCAGTAAAAATGTGAAAGAAACAGCAAACTTGACTCAGTATATATGCAATATAAATATACAATATAAATAATTGTATCAATATATACAATATAAATAATTGTATCTGTACAATTGTATCTATACAATACAATATATTGTATATTTTCCTCTAAGACATCTATAGTCTCAGCTACAAATGTTTCCTGGTAATTAAATATGAAGATAATAAATCAAGCATATAAAATTAAAACTTACCTTTTTCAAATGTCAAGATTTTCTAAAGATTGAGTCTTTAGAGATCCCATTAGTCCCCAGTTGAGAGAAGTCTCTTTGGACCCCTTCTGCTGACGCTTTTTCTCAGCTTTTGCTTGTGTCACAGAAATATATTCTTAACCACAAAATAGTTCCGCTTTCCATTCACAACCTAGGAGTAAACGAAACTTGGAGGAAAATGATGTGGCTTGATCACATGTATGGTAATCATCACATACCAAAAGAGGAACTTGTAAGTGTTTATTCAAGACTCAAATGACAATTAAAGTGGGAAATTATTTACAAAAAATTATTTATTTGCACAAGGGCAGGTACCAACAAGGCTTTAGAAAAATAAGTAGAAAAAAGAAATGTGCATTTTTAGAATTAATAATTAGAAAGAACTCAGTTTATAATTAATAGGATACTGCAATAAATGAATTATTATATATGCAAGATTTAATATTTTCAATGATGTGATTGTAAATCGTCTATATTGAATAATTATTACATTATAGATCTTCTAAACACTTTGCAGATATTACTTGACTTAATTGTTCTATCAATTCTAGAAAGTATGGGTTATTATGCTCCCTATTTTGGACAAAATGAAAACAAATTCATGGCTGATTCCATTTTATACAAGAGGAAACAAAAGTGGGAGAAAATTATACATTAATATTCTCAAAGTTTAAAAAGTATAGAACAAAGATTTCATTTATTGAGTGTTCACTATAGGTTAGACACTGTCATAAATACCTTATACGTACTAACAGATTTTATCCATGTATCATCCCTATGGCATAGATATTAGCCTCATTTTACTAATGAGGAAATTGAGGCAAGAAGAAGTGAGTTAACATGCCTAATATCACACAGCTAGAACGTGGCTTAAAAGACTGTGTGCTTAAATTTCCTGCTAGAGTGGCTGGTTCCACCTGATAATTCACTTAAAACATGAGGGGACTTCAAAAAGTCTTTGACAAAATAGAATTAATAGATAAAAAATGAGATACATAGACTTTATTTTTCAACATACACTCCATCAAGGTCAACTCATTTTGTAAGCAATTTAGTTCATTTCTAAAGAACTAAAGGTCTTAGGAATTTCCTCATGTCAATGCAGTCTATTTCACATTGTTATCTGTAGAAAGAAGTAGCAGAATTCATTCATCTCTGATAAGGTCTCTTTTGAAACTGAAGTCATAACCTTCTTAGTATCTGAAACTATATTCTGTTCAAACATGTTTTAAAAAGTTAATACAAATTTATTTTGGTGCAAAAACCTCTTGAACTACACGCATAGTTTTTCCATAATACACATTTTCCAGGGATTTTTGAAGGGTCCCTTATATCTAACTATATGTGCATTGTTGCAGGGGTTGTTAAATGCCATCAAGCTGGTTCCAACCCATACTGACCCTATGCAAAGCAGAACCCAAGGCTGCATTGTAGTGCACCATCTTCATAATTGTTCCTTGCTTATGCCCATTGTTGTAGCCACTGTGTCTATCCATCTCCTTTAGGGACCCCCTCTTTTTTGTTTCCCCTCTGCATTATAGAGCATGATGTCCTTCTCCAGAGAAGGGTCTCTTCTGACCACATGTCCAAAATATGTAAGACAACGTGTTGCCATACTTGCCTCTGAGGAGCACCCCAGCTGTACTTCTTCCAAGACAGATTTGTCTTTTTATCTAATGGTCCATAGTAATTTCAATAGTTGTCGCCAGCACCAAAATCCAAATTCATCAGTTCTTCTTTAGTCTTCCTTATTCAATGTCTAATTTCCATATGCATATGAGGCAATGGAAAATACCATGGCTTGGGTGGAGAGTCAGGAGCAAGATAGTGACCAAGTAACAAACACGGGAGTGACTCTGCAGAGACCAGCACAGAGAGACGATGGAGAGGAATATACTACACTTCCAGACCACACGATTCTGAAAATAAAGATAAGTAGATACAATTATTTAAAATAAAAGAGCAGCAAAGTCTGCAGATAGACTCATCTTTGCCATCACTTCTCGGCATTAGATGGTGGAGTGCAGAACCCAAACTCTCCCAGCTGATTTTTCCTCATCCAGGAAATTGCTAGTGTGGATGACTGGGTAAGCTGCAGGGACATAGCTCTACAAGACCAACCTCGGATAGATATAAACACAAATATGCATGACTCTTGATCCAAGCCAAGGGATCTCAGGTCAGATACTCTAGCATCACTTCTTCCCCAATAGCTGTGATAGCACAGCTTACTGAGCCGCATGGAGATAACTCTACAATGCAGCTTGGAGCAGGAATAAATGCTGAATAGATTAATACTTCACACATGCTGGGAAAGTTCCAGCCACACGTGACAAAGCTAATCCCACCCCACTCCCTGTGATACAGCTCTGCAAGGTCCCCCTCCGCCATATTAAGGCACAGCTATTCACAGGCTTTTAAAAAATAATAATAAATTAAACTCCCTTGGTTGGCAGGTAACCCCCAGACACATGTTCCATTCGCAAGGTATTAGATTAGCAATACAAACAGAAACTACAACAGCAGTTTTACAAAGCACAGGCAGGGAGTTTGGTCCTGAGACAAAGACTAAAAGCATCAGGACCCAGAAACTGCACCTGGCTAACATACTGGAGAGACTTAGCTATTCATCAACTGTTCCAGGACACCAGGTCCTGGTCAGCATCCCCAAGACACTCATATAAGTAATCTGCCTTCTGAGTAGGCTATTGCTAAATTCTTCCCTCCTAGACCACCTAGGTAGGTAGCAGATATATATATCCCAGTCCCCCTACCAGATTTTTTCACCTCCATCATTCAATAAGAGTGAACCCTGTTCCCTATGGCCTGATCCATCAAAGATCTATTCTTAAAGATAATTACCCTAAATCTTAAGACTACCGGACTCTCATCCATTCCAGATAAAACAGAACCCAAAGGTCAATCACCACAATAGCATAATTACAGAATACTATCAAAGAAGAGAGAAACAGAATTGAGAAAGTGAAAACCCAAATTAGTGAGCTTGAAGACAAATCTATAGACTCCAATCTAAAATAAGAATAAATAACAAAAAATACAAAGGAGACCTAGAAAAGCTTAAGAACAATCTGGGGCACAATCAAGAGGAACAACCTATGTCGTATAGTGATTCCAGAAGTAGAAGAAACAGAAAAAATCCACACAAAGAATAGTCTAAGAAAACATTCCTCAATGCCTAAAAAATTGGAAGATAATTATGCAGGTAGCCAAAAGAATCCCAATCTTTTGAGATCCTCAAAGGAAAACGCCCCAGCATATTGTAGTCAAGATGTCTAACATCAAAGACAAGGGAAAAATTCTAAGACTGGCGCGAGAAAAAAAGAACAATTACGTACGAAGGGTCAGCAATTAAAATAAATTCAGATTTTTCAGCAGATACCATGCAAGCAAGAAGCCAAGGGAGGTGATGTATTTAAAGTCCTGAAAGAAAAAATGCTACAAACCTAGAATCTTGTGCAAAGCAAAAATATCACTGGAATATGAAACAGAAATTAAAGTATTCCAAGACAAGAATGAATTCACAAGAACACCCACACTTCAAAAAAAAATACTCAAATAATCTGGCCAAAAAAATCAATAACACAAAAACCTGAAACAGACATACAAGACAATTCCTCACAAAAACAAACATACACAGAACAACATCCAAAGCAACAGACTAATGCAGGAAGAACAAAGAAACTAAACACAACACAAATACACACTCGCACACAGCACACTTAAAATAAAATGACATTAACAAATACATACATATCAATAATCTCACTGAAATTAATGGACTAAATGCACCAGTAAAGAGACAGAGAGTGGTAGAATGTATAAAATAAACTAAATCCATCCAAATGTTGCCTACAAGAAACACACCCCATTACTTTCCTCTTGTTCCACTATCATGTTCAGTCTTCATTTGGGTTTGAGTAATTCCTCTCTGTTACATTGCCCTTGATCAAGCCCTACCAGGCCTCTTAAGGCCTCCTCACCATTGATTTTAGATCATTTATTGCTCCCTTCTCCCTGCGTTTGTTAACACCCACTTCCTTTCCCCCGCCTACCCCTCTCCCATGGCCCCCAGAACTGTCAGTCCTATTGCTTTCCCCTCCAGCTTGTTTATCCCATCTATCTTATCTAGATAGGCATGGAGAAATAATATGCACAAAAACAAGACAGAGCAAAACAAAGCAACAAAAGAAAACAAAACAAAGGAAATAGAACAAGGAACTAGGAGGCAAACGGCATTTATAGAGGTCTAAATACAGGTATTTACATATATAAATATATTTATATATTTCAATAGGGGAATAGATCTATATGCATATATTTATAAGTTTAGTATTAAGATAGAAGGTGGACAAATGCAAGAAAACTTTGTTCTATTAAGCCGCATTTCATGATGCCCACCTTCCTGACATGATTTCTGAAGAAAAAAACGGTTCATATGCAAATTTGGTGAAGGAAGGTGATGTTGCCCGGCTATCAAAAGATATAGCATTTTGGGTCTTAAAGGCTTCAAGATAAACAAGCGGCCATCCAGTGAGAAGCA
>NW_022111319.1:2645969-2646945 GCF_000313985.2 Echinops telfairi
TATCTCTCATGCTCTCAATGACTCTAATATAATACTTATATATCTCAACCATACAATTGTGCATTACTGAACCCAGAAGTAGTACTACTGAACTCGTAGAGAGTATTAGCGGTGGGGGCTGCCCCCCCACCTCCGCGTCACTTTTAATTTAATACTACAGCTCTAAATACATCCGTAAAATCCTTATAAAGTTGAAAAATAATATATTTTCTGTCACTGTGAGGTGAGATGGGAGGCTGTATGATGCCGAGTCTGTTGGGATGGGGGTGGGAGGCCAACTACCAGGAGTGATGACAACCCAATTAAAGTGTGGGTGATGTGAACTGGAGTCTGAGCTGGGCCACCAGAACCATAGGGAGGGGAGGGGACTTCAGGGCTCTCTCCCTCATGCCCTGCTCTTGTTTTTGCAGATCCAGGCCGACTGCAGTCATTGGACCTCATTGTCCCCATTCCTTCGTCCCTCTACCCCCACCTCCAAATATTCAATAAAGTGATTTGATTTAGAAAAGAAAGATAAAGGATATAGACACCTCAAGAATTAATGACAGGAGCTTTCAAAACCCCACACTCAAGGAAACATAGAACATCACGAAAAACATATCAATAAAGACGCAAAAACCCTCAATAACATAATCTACAAAATCGACCTCATAGACTGATACAGAGCACCCCATCAAATAAAACACAGTATACATTCTTCTCCAACACACATGGAACATTCTCAAGAATAGACTACATACTAGGCCACAAATCATGCCTCAACAAATTTTTAAGAATTGAGATCCTAAGAGCAATGTTCACAGACCACAAATTTAATTAGAAATCAACAGTAAAACAAAAAGAACCTAAAGACAAACACATGGAGATTGAACAACATAAGACTCAAAAATGATCAGGTAATAAAGCAAATAAAGAATGAAATAAAAATCTCTTGAGACAAACAAGAATGATAGCACAACATATCAAAACATTTGGG
>NW_022111319.1:2647252-2667455 GCF_000313985.2 Echinops telfairi
TATTACACCAGATTCAAATGAAATAAAAATAATAACACACGATGATGAAAAACTGTAGTCAAATTCGACAATGTAGAAGAAATGGAAAGATACCTAGAAATATATCATCCACTCAATTGAATGCAGACAGATAATGAAAAACTCAACAGACCCATAACAAAAAGGTCAGTAAGAAACTAACAACCAAGAAAAGCCAGGACCAGATGGTTTCACAGGGGAATTCTGCCAAGTGTTCAGAGCAAATCTGACACCAATGCAACACAACCTATTCCAGAACATAGGAAAAGACAACAAACTCCCAAACTCATTCTATGAAGCCAGAACAACACTGATACCCAAACCAGGCAAAGACCCCACAAAGTTAGAAAATTATGAACATAAATGCTAAAATCCTCCACAAAATTCTGGTCAATAGAATCCAATGACATATCAAAAAAATAATTCACCATGACCAAGTGGGATTCATCCCAGGGATGCAGGTATGGTTCATTTTTTTTTTTAAATGTAATCCACCACATAAACAAGGCAAAGGATAAAAACCACATGTTTATATCAATAGATGCAAAAAAACATTTGACAATATCTAACACCAATATTTGATCAAACCACTCATCAAAAGAGGAATTGAAGGGACATTCCTCAACAGAACAAAAACAAATTACGAAAAACCAATAGCCAACATCACACTCAACAGGGAAAAGCTAGAAACATTTCCAATGAAAGCAGGCTTCAGACAAGGATGCTCCCTATCACCACTCTTACTCAACATGGTGCTGGTAGTAGAGTCACCAAGTGACATAAACACATCACAGGAATAGAAATAGGCAAAGAAATGTGAAACTCTTACTATTTGTGGATGTTATGATTCTATACATAGAAAGCCAAAAAGCCTTCACAAAAGAACAAAACAAACAAAAAGATCCCTACTGTAAACAATCAAGGGATTCTGCAATATAGCAGTATACAAAATTAAAAACCATAAATCAATTGGATTCCTGTACACAAGCAAAGAGAGCAACGAAAAAACACCAAGAAATCAATACCATTTACAAGAAGCACACAAGATATAAAATACTGAGGAATAAAACCAACTAAAGAAGCAAAAGATCTATATAGAGAAAAGTAATTCTGCTATTTTACCAAATCCTTCAATTGTTTCCAACAGTATTTTTGTGGAGTCTTTGGGTTTTTCTACACATAAAATCATATCTCCAGCATCTAGTGAGAGTTTCACTTCTTTGCTCAATTATGTTCCTTTGATTTCTTTTTATTGTCTAATGATTCTGGCTAAGACTTCCAGCATAACAGTGAATACGAGGTTTGATGCAGTGGTCTCCTTGTTTCAGTGGTTCCCATTCTCAGGAGAAATGTTTAAAATTTTCCCCAGTTGATCATGATGTTGGCCATTGGTTTTTCATATATGGCCCTTATTATGTTGAGGACCTTCCCTTCTATTCCTATTTCTGAGTCGTTTTATCAGAAATGTGTGGTGGATATTGTCAAATGCCTTTTTTGCATCTATTGTTATGATCATGTGGTTCTTATTATTTGAGTTGTTAATGTACTGCATTGCATTGATTGATATTCTAATATTGAAACAGCATTGCATCCCTGGTTTAACTCAGACTTGATCTTGGTGATTTTTCTTTTTACATATTTTGGATTCTATTGGCTATAATTTTGTTGAATTTTTTTTTTTGCATCTAGGTCCATAAGGCTGTGGTTTTCTGTCTTTGTGGGGTCTTTGCTTGATTTTGGCACAAGGTTTATGCCTGCTTCGTAGAATGAGTTTAGGGCTTTGCTGTCCCTTTCTATATTGTGGAATAATCTAGGAAAATTGTAACAATTCTTCACTGAATACTTGGTAGAATCCCCTGCTGAAGCCTGGGCTTTTTTACTTGGTACTTTCTATATGATCTTTTCTATTCCTCCTTTTGTTATGAGTCTGTTGAGTTTTTTAAAACCGTGTAAATTTGGGTAGAAGGTGTATTTTCTAGGTGTTTATTAATTTCTTATAAGTAACAAATTTGTTGATAAACAGTCTTTCATAGTAGGGTTTGTTATTTTTTTTATTTCATTCAGATATGTTGTGATGCCTCACGTTCATCTCTTAATTCTAGATGAGGCTCTTCTTTTTTCCCTTTGATAAATTTGCCAGTGGTTTGTCAATTTTGATTATCCTTTTAAAGAACTTCTTGTCGATTTTACCTATTGTTTTACTGTTTTCTAGTTCAATTATTTCTGCTCTAATGTTTGTGTTTTCCTCCTGCTATTGAAGGGTTTATGCTATTGATTTTGTTCTAATTGTTGGATGTGTTGTATTAATGTGTTGATTTAGATTTCTCCTCTTTTTTCCCATAGATCTGTTGGTTGCTATAATTGCCCTATAATTTCTTTTGCCGTGTCTCAAAGGTTTGGATATATTATGTTATTGTTCTCATTTTTCTGAGGATTTCTTGAAGGCTTGTTTTATGTACTGAGGTACTTAAAGTTTATTGTGCCAACCTGGCCAATAAACACATGTGGGGTTAATTGAAGAGCAGAAGGATAAATGGCTCCTTGAGCGTCGCCTTTCCAGTTCTCGGGTCTCTTGCTTTCTGATGGTCGGACCAGGGTGCAGCTGCCTTAGCCAGTTCCCTGCTTCAGCTAGCAAGGCTGACTTCCTGCAAGACATCCCCAAGGAGAAGCCACATGGACCTACCCCGATGCAGCCCTGGGTGCTGGAGCAGCCGTGTGGAGACCCCTGCCAGCGCTGAGATGCCTACACATTTACTGATTCAGCTTTCCTCCTGCAGTCGGCGTCATTGTGTGTGCTTTGTGAGATGGAGGAGGACTTTGTTCATTGGTGTCAGACATATGGGCTAATGTTGACTTATGGTCTTGGGCAGCACTGTGTTGGGATGTTTTCTTCGTGTGCACTTACCCTTTATATAAAACTCTCTCTTACACATATGAGTTTCTCTGGATTTGTTTCTCTAATGTACCCAGACTAACACATGCCCTTACATGTATTCTATTCTAGATTATGTATCATGTGTGCTGAAGAAAAATGTATTTTTTGCTATTGTTGGGTTGAGTGCTCTGTTTATATCTTGATCAAGGTAGTCAAATGTGTTCTTTAGTTCCTCTAATTCTTTATTGAATTCCATTCTTGATAATCTGGCTTTTGTTGAGAAGGGTGTGTTGAAGTCTCCTACTGTTATTTATTTCTATTTCCCACTTAAACTTTATAAGGATTTAATCTTATGTATATTTCATAAGGCAAAGCTCTCTACTATATCTCTAAGATATAGTCTTAGAAACCCAAAGGGGAAGTTCTACCCTATCCTATAAGGGCACTATGAATCAGAATTGACTTGTTATCAGTGAGTTTGCCTTTTGGAATTTCACTGGAGCTATGTATGTTTACTATGTTTATGTCTTCTTGTTCTAATATTTTATTCCTTTATGTTAATTGACTTGAAATCCATTTTACATGAGATTAATATTGCTACCTCTGCTTTTAAACACTGTTTTTGGTATATAATTCACATATAATACAATTCAATATAGTTCAGTCATATCAATAAGAGTTGAACAATCATCACTGCAATTCGTTTTATAACATTTTCTTCATTCTTGTACTCATCGTAATTAGCTCCCTATTTCACCAAAATCTCCATTGCTATATCCCTAAGGAACCATTAATCCAGTTGTCATATCTATATTTTTACCTATCCTGGATTTTGTATACAGGAAAAAAAAATTTAATTGACAACAATAACAAAGTAAAACAAATAAAGACCTCAATTGAAAATAAATCAGAAAATATTACAAACTAGAACAAATTTGAAATGGATCAAAAGGGGGTTAAATCATAAAGTATTACATTTTAACCTAACTGCATCTGCAACAATCTACTTTCCAATGCATTCTGCGTGAGAGCAAGGCTATTCTGGTCTGTGGTGAGGGAGTATTCGCTGGAGGAACAATTGTGAGGAGGAAGCAGGACCACGCAGTGTTTCATGCTGTTGTGTATAGGGTCACGATGGGTCAGAAGCTACTCAATGGCACCTAACAAGAACAGCATTATATCGGGCTAATGTCTCATTTTCAACAACAACCCCCTGCCAAGGCATTCAAAAAACAGGGGGTGATCCATTTCAAAGGACAAACTAAAAATTATAGCTAAAACTTCTCAAAATTGAAAAAGAAAATAACACAATCTGCACATCTAAGAAGCTCCACAAATTCCAAGTGAAAGAAGCCCAGAGTGATTTATGTTTAGATACATTTTAATCAACTATTGAAAACCAAAGGCACACACAAAAATATTCTGAAAACCACAAGAAGAAAGTTGATTCTCTTAAGATTAAATGCTGATTTCTTCACAGAAACCATGGTTGCCAGAGGCAGTGGGATGACATAATTCAAGTACTGAAAGAAAAGAACTGCCCATAAAGAAACTGTCAAAATTGTCTTTCATAAATGATGGCAAAAGAGACATTGCCCTCCCCATAAAAAGCTGTTACTTACAAGATATGCTAAATGCAGTCTTTAGGTTTAAATAGGACAATCGATAGTAGCTCACAGCTAAATGAAGATATAAAGATCTTCAGTGAAGGCAATTTCATGGGTAAATATAAAGGCTATTTTTATTCTCCTTGTTATGTCTTATGTGATTTTAACGATAAAACATTAAAAGTTATAATTTATGTTACTGGACACACAATATATAAAGATGTTATTTGTTACAACAATAACATGGATAGGCTGCATACACATTAAACAACATTTTATGCTATTAAAGTTAAATTGGTATTAATTCAAACTAGATTTCTATAAATTTGGTTATTAAGTATAATCCCTATGGGAACAACAATGACTATATATTTTTTTAAGTTTACACAGAAAGAAATTACTTTTTTCACAACAGAAAATAAAAACATCATGGGAAGAAATGAGGGATAGAATAGGCCTAAAATACATCGAAAACAAATAGCAAAATGATAAAATCCCCCTTTTATGATGAATGCAATTAAGATAATATTATTCATTCATAAAATGAAATGAAGTTATGATTCATGCTATGACACGGAAGAACCTGGAAAACAATATACTAAGTGAAGTAACTTAGAAAAAAGACAAATAGTATATGATCTCTCATGTTAAAATTTTAGAATAAGCAAATGCCTTCAGACAAAAGTAGATTAGGGGTTACTGGAGCTTGAGGAAAGAAAGGAATGGGGAGTTACTGTTTAAGAAATGCTGATTTTTTAAATTTAGACAATCAAAACGCTTGTGGAGGTAGCTGAGGGTTTGGATTCACAACACTGTGAATAAAATATCACTTAATTTTACACTAAAAATCATCATAGTGGCAAATTTCATGTTACATAGATTTTATTAAACTAAGTTGTTTTAATAGGCAAAGAATTTGAAGAGACTTTTTTGACAAATATACAAATGATGTGATCCTCATCTTCTTTTATCTATCTGAGAAATGCAAATCATAAGCAAATGTGATACCAATTTATACCCACTATAATTATAGTAAAAAAAATAAAAACAAATATTGGCAAGGATGTGGGAGAAATTTGAACCCTTATATGTTGTTGGTGTGAAAATAAAATGATGCTACTCTTTTGATTAACAATTTGGTAATTCCTCAGACTGTTAAATATGGAACTCCCCTATTACCTAACATATCTGATTCTATGTTATCTATTCAAAAGTGATGAAAAATATTCCCGTACAAAAAACATACATGAAAATTCATTATTTCTAACAACTTAAGTGTCGACACAATCCAACAACTGCTTAGAAGATAAAGAAAATAAGGTTATATCAAAAAAAGGGGAATTATTTGGCAATAAGGAGGAATGAAATACTGATACACACAAAGGAATGAAGTACACAGGTGAATTTAAAAACAAAACATTATTCTAACCATACATCTACATGGTTATTGCAGGATTGTATATATCACAGCGTTTACCTCTCTTGTCTGTAAGTCTTGCTCTCTTCCTAGTGTCTTCAACTGACTAATTTCTGAGTAACTCTCCTCTTATATTGTACTCCCTTCACCCAAGTTAATAGATGTCTACCTGTCAGGTAGTAATTTACCCTCCTTTCCCTTCCCATTCCTTGTAACCACCAAGGAACATGTCTTTTATGTGAAAGCCATCTCTTGACTTTTAAATCATAGTTTCATACAATATTTGTCCTTTTGTGGTAGATTTCATTCACCATATTATTTCTCAGATCTATCTTTAGTCTTTAACATTGTGTGGTATTCTATTGTGTGTGTATACCATAATTTGTTTATCCACTATTCCATTAGCAGGTATTTAGGTCGTTTCCTATTTCTGCTATTGCTAATACTAATGTGATGAAAATTGGTGTACATATAAGTAGTCATACCATGGCTTTTATTTCTTTAGGCTATATACCAAATAGTGGAATTGTTACAGGTATTTTCATTTCCAACTTCTAAAGAAGTGTCATAATATTTTCCACAATGGTTGCTCAATTTATATAGCCTCACCAACACCCTAACCTCCACAGCCTAACCAGCATTTTTGGGGTTTTTTTGGACTTTGTTATTAATGTTGGGGTTAGATGGTATCTCATTGTTTTGATGTGCATCTCTCTAATGGTTACCAATCATGAGCATTTTGTCATTTTTGTTGTCCATCTCAATGTCATCTTTGGTGAAGTGCTTGTTCATGTCCTCTGCTTTTATCTTAGTTAGATTATTTGTCCTTTTGTTGTTGAGGTATTGATACATTCTATAGATTTTACAAATTAGTCCCCTCTCCAGTATGTCACTGCTCAGTGGGTGTGGAAGAATGGGGCTTGACAGAGGATATTCCTACATGTGTATTGACTTCTGTTGTAAATATATTCATAAATGTGGTGGAGAATACAAGGGGAATGTTGCAGAAGCATCTTAGATATAACCAAACATGTTTAGGGGATAAGTCACAGGGCCAGGGGTCTCAGGATCATGGTCTTGGGGGACACCAAGGCTACTTGGCATAACATTGTCCACAAATCCTACTTTGCTGAATAGTTACTGGGGTATTACAATCTCATGAGAAGCCATCTCAGGTCTCATCACATCTGGAGGAAGGAAGAGTGAAGAAAATCACAGATCCATGGAAACAATTAGTTCAATGGACTAAAGGACCATGCAAACATCAGCCTCCACAATCATGGGGCCAGAATAAGATGATGTATGACTACCACTACCAACTGTCCTGAAAGAGATTACATTAGAAGATCTTGAAACAGAGTGGGAGAAATATGGAAGAAAACTTAAAATCATTTAAGAAAGGTAGGCTTACTGGGTGGATAGAGGCTGATGGAACATTTGTGACTGTGGCCCTTATTCACCCTTCTGGTGACTCAATGAATTCAACACCCTGGCTCAATTTTCAGTTAAACAACAAATAGGTTTATAAGGAGAATAATAACCATTTAAGATTAGAAGGGCAGCATTTACCCAAGGACAAGAAAGAGACAGGAAAGAAAGAAGAATGGAAATGCAAACCACAGGGAGGAAATGGCATATTTTATGTTACATTGTGATTGTTTAATTGGAAAATTGCTTTCATTATTTTGTAAATCTTCACCCAACAGAATGAAATTTAGTCCTCTTGACAAACAACAGTTTACAGATTAGGTGGGATTGTATTTTCCAGGAAAATATTCTGAAAATTCTTTATAAAGTTGACCTCAATATCGAGAATTTCATTTATTTTTCCTGTATCTATCAGGTATGTAGTTCTCATAAAACGAAAGGCCTTAATTTGGAACCAGAGCAACATTTAACAAATGTATACCAGGAAGCTTCAAAAATTTGTGAAAAAATCCATTTTTCAACATACACATTTTAAAAATTAACATTTTAAAACATATTCCATCATCTTTTAAAGGCGTTTTTTTGAACAAACGTTTTGAATTCTCCTTGTGTATGTTATTGTCATTGTTATGGATCATAAAGTTAGTTCCAACTCACAGCAACCTATGCACAACAGAAAAAATGAGGCTGGGTCCTGTAATATCCTCACAATTGTGACTTTTGAGTCTATTGTTGTTTATGTTAATTGCACAGTATTTTCTAATATGTATGTCTCAGATGTTCATTTTTTTGAAGAATACCTGTTTTTAACAAGCATCAACTTTTTGATATTACAGTAGAGTAAAAAATGCGATTAGAATATTATAATTATCATCCTCAGCAGCTAATGAAGGTCAGTGCAAATTTCTGGCCACATATTTATAAAATAATTTTTCATAGTCTATTACAAAGAATTAAAAAGGTTGCTCTATATTCCTGCAATTCATTTTTATAGGAATCAATGGAATTATTCTTCATTTGATTCTAATGTTCTACAGAATTTAGAGTTCCAAACAGAAAACTTAGAATTTGTATGAAAATTGTTTTCTTTCTTCTTTTTCTTTGTCCTCTGAAAAGACGTTAGTCACCTAAAATAATGAACTCAAAGAACACATAAATTATGTTTTCAAAAGTAATGTTTATTTTAAAGCATTGCATTGTCTGAATTTCAGTAAAGTCATTAATAAGGCTATAATGACATTAGTAAAAGCAGAGACCTGCATACATCAAATGATAAAATAAAGTAATATGAAGAAAAAAGTGAAGTAAAGTAATACAGAACTAAAATTACACGTGTGTGTGGAGAGAGAGAGGGAGAGAAATAGCATAATAATGATTCTCATCAGTCTTGAAAATTATGCTTTAAAATTTTCCTTTTTTTCACTGGATGTTGTACTACTTGCTGGAATAGAGTCATAGGAAAAAAAATTACCTCTGTTTAGATTAATTTACTGACACAAAATATGCCTAATCTGAAAATTAAAAAACTCATAGATATGAGTTTGTATCATTCATGATAATAAGTTACATCAAATGGGGAAAAACCAGTAATTTGCTTTAACTAACAGTGTACAATTCATCTTTGGACCTTCCCAAGGAAAACCAATTTTGCCAGTCTATTTTATATTGGTTAAGTACAAGTCTGGGCTGTTTGGTAAAGAATGTAATCTTAAACTTACTTGCCAACTGACTTTCTCACATCTCACGTGACATACATATGCAAATTTCACTGGGACCAGCAACTTGGCAATATGATTCTATTATAGTAAGAAGTAAGTCAAAACATTGTCAATTGAATACAATTATGGGAAAACATCTATTTTCAACGATGAAATATGTAATGAAAAGAAAAAAAACACCTCACTGTCATCAATTCAACAATGACTCGTAGTGACCCCCTGTGGGTTTCCAAGATTCTGTTTATAGAAGTAGAAAGCTTTGTCTTTCTCCCTCTGGGAACCTGGTGGTTTCAAACTGCAGACCATGCAGATCACAGCCCAACGCTTAACCACTACACCACTAGGGCTCCTATGTAATGAAAGGATAATTAATAATCCAAGGAAATTTGTGATTCAGTAGACAGAGGTTACATTTACAAAAGAATGGGAATGTTTTAATCGTCATAGAGAACAACTGACAAATCATAAACATCACTTGCTACTACTTTTAATCATAATAGCAACACATAAAAAGGTATATATTCTTGTTCACTAAAATTAATGAAGCTATTTGAGTATCAGAAAATTCCTTCATTCTTATTTTGCAATTACTTATTGTTTAACAAGTTTAGCTACAGATATAGTTAAGCTGCAATAATGATACCAAAAAAAAGTAATTGGTATTCCTTTATAAAATCATTGACGTACATACATTGCCTTGATAGATAATACTATTCCATGACATATATTTAGCTTTTGTTTTTATTTGTTCTCCTCATTTAAAAGTCACATTTTAATTACACATTCATTTAGGTTATTTGCATAAAAACCAGCAAATAATATATATTTTCATAGTAAGCCAATTTATTTTGAAGCCAATATAATTGTTATTGTTGTTGTTGTTTTCTATTTTATAACAGCACTGGAGATTTCCTTTTCAGGAAGTTTGAAAGGGAATGCTCAAGGTTCATTCTTGCTGCTTTTGCTTTGCCTGGGCTTCTGCTTCCTGAAAGGAAAAACAAACAAATTGGATAAATTTAAATATCACAAAGCATCTACCCATGCATATTCTGGTTAGAACAAATATGCCTAGCACAAAGTCTAAGAATAGTCCAAATCAGAATATTGGTCTTTCACAGAAAAAAAAAAACTGCTTAAAAGTTCTTAACTGAAAAATAGAAACTTCTGCCTAGAAACTGACAACAATAAAAGACTGCCTAAATCATATCTGAGATTTTGTTTCAAAACTTATTTGCATTACAATTCTAATCCACACGAGATGGATTTGTTTTTGCTATAGAATCTCTTCTGACTCATGGTGACCCCCTGTCAACGTTATGAAGCAGAACTGCTCCATAGGGCTTACTTGAGTTCCCAATGTGCAAACTCCTATGCGAAGGGTCTTGATTACAATATTAGTGGAAGAAGACTGCTAAGTTTTTTGCTATTATTGTGTGGGTTTGAACACCAAATTTTAGGTTAGCAGCAAAGCATAGTGTACAATGTGCCTAGGGACCTTATACTTTCAACTTGTCATACTAAAGAAAATTGCGAGATCATTCCCCCAAAACACACCAAACTCACAGCCGTTGACTTGATTCCAACTCATAGTGACCCTGTAGGACAGACTAGAATTGCCACTGTAGGTTTCCAAGATTTTAAATCAGGGGTGCTCAATAAGTCAATCGCATGGCATTAAAAAATATAGATGTAAGCATATCATCAATCCTGTCGCTTAATTGATATACAGCGCTGCCAATCAGATGCAATCTTAGGTGTCAAACGCTTGTGCAAATAACTGTGCTAAGTGCAGCAAAACTGACAAGCTAAGTTACTGCCAAATTTTAGATTTTGTTTTTTTCTCTTAAACATAAGAAAGGGTATTAAAAGGAGTGGGGGAGCTGTACCAAGTAAGAAGACAAAAACCTATCACTTTCATATGGAGATTTTGACACTACAAGCCGACATTCAGCTGAAGTCCAGAGCGCATGAACAGTTAGTTCTGGAACTTACTGGCAGAGGGAAAGTACCCAAACATGAGAAAATGTGCTACCTCCTTGACTGCGTTATTCGGCTCTACTTATTTATGTGAGTCAACCTTTTCCCACATAAAGATCATTAAGTCCAAGTACCGTTCCACCATGACTGATGATCATTTGGAAGTGTGCTTGAGGCTGGCTGTCAGCAGTTCCTGTCCTGACTATGCATCCCTGGCTCATTCCATTCAGTGCAAGTCA
This sequence comes from Echinops telfairi, assembly GCF_000313985.2. NCBI lineage: Eukaryota > Metazoa > Chordata > Mammalia > Afrosoricida > Tenrecidae > Echinops > Echinops telfairi. The sequence goes on from NW_022111319.1 coordinate 2,658,532, forward strand.
TCAGAGTAAACTCAGGTAATGACAAAAAATGTGCATAATTAATTGTATTGTGTTGTGCAATATGGACTCATGGTTATGCAAGGTACATAAACATACATTGCACATATAAAGAATTCTCAATGTATTTATGAATAAATGTAATGAATAAATAAAAATAAATATATGTTATGCACTTTTGTAGTGGTAGATCATTTTGACTTGATCGTTTTATAAGTAGCTCATATGCTGAAAAAAAAATGTGAGCACCCCTGTTGTAAATGTTTACAGGAGTAGAGAGCGCATCTTTCTCCCATGAGTTGGCTGGTAGTTCTAAACTGCTGACCCTGGAGTTAGCACCCCAATGTGCTAACTCCTATGCAAAGGGTCACTCTTATGCCATTTGTATGATGGTTATGAGTTATGTTTGCATGATCAGCAGTTAAAAAACATCAGCTCCTTGAAAGAAAGACTGCGCTTTCTACTCCTGTAAACAGTTACAGTCTTTAAAACCCACAGAGGCTTGCTAAGAGTCAGCATTGACTCTATGGCAAATTAGAGTGAGATAAATTATTTTGTGGTATTGCTTCTAGTCCTCAAAGGTCTCATTATTATTAATTTTATCTAAAAACTTCATAGTTATCAACCTTAATCTCTTTCCCTCTTACCACCTTTTGACAGCACCCTCTCCCACCCCAGTCAGAAATTACTCGATAGCAATTTTGTTTGTTTGTTTGGTCAATTTTACCCCTAAAAATGGCCAAGGTCTATCCTTTACTCTCCATCTCTACTGCTACCATCTTAGTCCAAGACATGGTCATTTCAGATCTATTCTTTCCCCACTTCCATTCTCACTCTTTTCAACCCATTCTCCATGAAACAATCTGTGCAATTATTATTTTAACAGTCTCTGAATAGGTTATATATATATATATATATATATATATATATATCCAGTAAAAGACGCAAACAGTACACAGTATCTCTTCCGCACCCTACCAAGCTGTTCAGCTGGTCTCATGAAAGTCTAAAACTATAGTTAAAAGCTATTTCCTTGAAATACTCTAAGTATGAATTTTGTAAAAATATGTGTGTATATCCCCCAGCCCTTTTAACAGAATGGTAGGGAATTATTCTTACTGTTCTTTGTACCTTGTTATAATATATGTTTTAGGTATTCTATGCGGACAACTCCGTATTATTTTATGCATATACCCCCAATTTGTTTCACTTGTCCTCTCCTGATCAAGAATTAAGTTCCACTCTCACAGGCTTTGTTCCATTCATGTCACCGTGGTTGACTGTACTTTGAGAAAGCAGCTTCTTCTCAGTCATAATTCAAGTACCTTCTGACTCTAGGGGGCCACTCTAGGGGGCACTGTCTCTGACAATGTTCTGCGTCCATTGCTTAGACCTTCAGTATCTAACAAATATTCAACATTATGTATGAGGTTTTCAGTGGCTACTTCCTCCGAAGTGGGCAGCAGAGTCCTTCTTCCTAGTCTGTTCTTAGTCTGGAAATTCCACTGAAAGGTGTTCCCATTGGGTGATGCTGCTGACATTTGAAATACCAGTCACATAGCTTCTAGCATCACAGCACCACAGAAAGAATCACAATGCTGCAAACTGAAACACAAGTGGTGGTGGGTCTACGTAATAAAATTTGGAGATTTTCCTAATGACTGGTTGTCCCACATGGTTTACCCACCAACAGAAATAAAATTACCTTCTCCTAGACAGCCATGCGGCTGAAAACCTTTGGACTTGAATTTCCATTAAGGTTCACTGACCACCCTTGTAGGAGTGTCTGTTGATGTCCAATGTGAGAAACTGACTCCACTTGAAGTGGAGGCCTCCTCTATTGAAGTGGTTCGTAAGATGTACAAGTAAAGGGGTGGTACATAGATCATGAGCATCAGGGAGGCACACCACTTCACTGATATGGGAGAATGGATTAGACGATTACATGAACTGAGAAACAGAAGCCTGTCTTTTTCTTGGTGTTTATCCTTATAGTAGTGGTCTCATATAATATTTGTCTTGTGATTGAGTAGCTTGGCTCAGCATAATGGTTTCGAGGTCTACCCATATCATGAGATGTTTCATGGTTTCATCCCTGTTTTTTGAGGATGCATACTATTCAGTCGTATGTTTCTGCTTCTTTAGCCATTCTCCAACTGATGGGCTTTGGGGAAGTTTCCAACTTCTTGATTTTGTGAACTGTGCTGCAATGAACATGGGAGAGCATACGTCTGTTTGTGTTGTGTCCCTTACTTCTTTGGGGTGTATAACCAGCGGAGAGATTGCTGGGTCTTATGGGATTTCTATTAGTAATTCTTTCAGAAAGGGTTATATTGTTTTCCCGTCATGGTTGCACCTGTTTAAAAGCCCACCAACAGTTATTAGTGCTCCAATCTCTCCACACCCTATCCAGCATTTGTTGTTTTCCATTTTTTTAAAATGGGGATATTACTATGGTTGTAAGGTAATATCTCATCATTGTTATAATTCGCATCTCCAGGATGGATAGTCATCATGGGTATGTTTTTATGTGCTTGTTAGCCATTTGAGTGCAATTTGGAGGGGGAACTCTCTGTTCATGTGTTCTGTCAACTTTTTAATTGAATTGTTTTTTCTTATTGAGGTGTTGCAAAATTCTATACATTTCATTAATTAGTTCCTTGTCCTTTGTGTCATGACTAAAGGTTTTATCATAGTACATCGGTTTTATTTTTTCTGTCTTGCTGGAGTCTTTTGATGTACAAAAATGTCTTACTTTTAGTTAGTCTCAGTCATCTATTTTGTCTTCAACTGTGTGGCCTTCCTTAATCAAATTCAGTAGTCTGTGTAAGCCCTGCCACAGGGCTCTTAAGTTTGTCCCAATTTTCTCATTGATGATCCTTATAGCTCTAGAATTTACATTTAAGTCTCGGATACATCTTGAATTTGTTTTTGTACATAAGGTGAGGTATGGATCCTGCTTCATTCTTTTGCACGCAAACACCCAATTTGGCCAGCATCATTTGTTAAAGCAGCTGTGTTTTTCTCATTTAATGCTTCTATGCCTTTTGTCAAAAATTGGTTGCCTGTAGGGGGAACATTTATTTCTCTGTGTTCTAGTCTGTTCCATTGGTTTATGTATCTATCATTGTACCAGGAGCAGGCGGTTTTGACTATTGTGGCTGTGCGGTTGTCTAGTGAGAAGTCTCCTACTTCTACTTTTCAAGAATTTTCTGCTTTTCTACCCTTTCCATATGAAGTTGGTGATTAGTTTTTCTTTCCTTTTTTCTTTTTAAGAATGAAGTTTGGATTTGATTGGAATTGTGCCGTGATTCTAGAGTGTATTAGGTAGTTTTGACATTTTGGCGACGTTAAGCCTTCCTATTCATGAAAAGGGATTATTCTTACATTTATGTAAGTTTCTTCTGTAGCTTTCTTTGTACAGGCTTTTCTTCTTTTGGCTAGGTTTATTCCTAAGTATTTCATCTGTTGAGTGGCTATTGTAAAGAGCATCATCTTCCTGATGTATGTTTCAAAGCTTTCTTTGCTGGTATCTAGGAATTCAATTGATTTCTGAGGCGTTAGTCTTTTATCCTGCTATTTTACCAAATCCCTCAAATGCTTCCAATTTTTTGTGTGTGGAGTCTGGCCTTTTCTACATATAACATCATTGTTGCTTGGTGCTGTTGTGTCAGTTCCAACTCACAATGACTCTATGTAACACAGAACAAAACACCGCCCAATCTGGCACCATCCTCAGAATTGTTCTTATGTTTGAGCCCATTGTGTTTGAGCTGCAGCCACTACGTCAAGTCAATCCATCTCATCTAGGGACTTCCTCTGTTTTGCTGTCTCTTCCCTTTACTAGGCATGACATCCTTCTCTAGGGACTAGTCTTTCCTGATAACATGTCCAAAGTAGGTAAGAGGAACATTTTTGTTATCCTTGATTCTTGTTCTTGTATAATGGTCTGGCTAAGACTTCCAGCACAACGCTGGATAAGAGTGGTTTAATTGGAAATCTGTGTCTGGTTCCTATTCTCAAAGGAAATGGTTTCAGATTTTTTTTACATTGAGTATATGGTTGGCCTTTGTTATGTTGAGGAATTTCTCTTCTATTCCTATCTCATTTAGAGGTTTTATCAGAAACGGGTGTTGGATATTGTCAAATATGTATTCTGTTCCTACTCATATGATCACGTGGCTCTTCTTCTTTGTCTGGTTTATGGACTGCATTACTTTTATTGTTTTTCTAAAATTGAAGCATTCTGGTATCCCTGGTATAATTCACACTTAATCAAGTTGAATTATTTTTATATGTTTTGGATTCTATTGTCTGGAATTTTGGTTTTAGTATCAGAAATATGCTTGCTTATAGAATGAGATTGGAGTTTTCTGTCCATTTTTATATTCTGGAATAGTTTAAGTAGAATTTGTGTCAGATATTCACTGAATAATTGGTGGAATTCTCTTCTAAAGACATTTGGTCCCGGAATTTCCTTGGTTGAGTATTCCTTATATTTATTCTTTTCTTATGGGTCTGTTATGGTATTCTATATCTATCTGAATTAATTTGTGTAGATGGTGTATATCTAGATATTTGTCCATTTGTTCTAGGTTATCGGACTTGGTGGAGTACAGTATTTCCTATTGTTAATTTTGTTAGATTCCTGCAAGTCTACTCTGACGCATATCAACCATATGTACAACAGAATATGTGGGATGCAAAAGGGTTTTTCTCCAGGTTGTCTCCCCCAAATATATGCTGAACCTAAGATGCTGCTTGCTACACATGGCAAACGACTGTACACTTGGAGGTCACTGCAAGCACGACAGAGGTTACTACCTATCTAGAACAATCAGACTGTATAGTCTGTCCCACCCTAAGTAGGGCCCACTCCCTTCTGATAAGGATAGTAATTGTTTCCCTGAAGGAGAACCCAGGGAGGTCAAGTCCATTCAAGGATGACCAAGGTTAGGCTGCCATATTGAGTCTAGGGTCCGTCCATCTTGTCACATGTGTACACCTAGTCCCTCCCCTCCCTATTATGTGTACACCCCTAGCTCATCCCCTGCCTATGATGTGTATGCCTATTGTACAGCACCTTCCTGTGACATGTGTGGTTACCTTTAATCGTGCCCCTAAGGATATATAGCCCTTGGTCAGAAATAAAGAGGAGATGCTTTCTCCTCCCTCCTCCTCCTCCCGCTCTCTGCAAGGACCTGATCATGGCCCTCCCGGAGGTGAGCATGCTACCATAAAATGTGTCTGACTCCTTTATTTACTCTCTCTCCTATCTTATTCTCTATGACTTTACTATAATCTTTATATATTATAACCATACAATTGTGCCTACCAAACCCGTGATAGTGTCAGAGGATGGCTTACTCTAACAAGAATGAAACACTGCCTTGTCTAGTGTCATCCTCACATTTAGTCATGTTTCAGCCCATCCATGGAACCATGGTGTCAATCCATCTTGTTGAAGGTCTTCTTTTTCACTGTCCTACTACTTTACCAAGCAGAATGTTCTTCTCCAGGGACTGGTCTCTCCTGACAATATGTCCAAAGTACATGAGATGAAGTCTAGCCATCTTTGCCTCTAAGGAACATTCTGGCTATACTTCTTCCAAGACACACTTCTTTGCTCTTTTCGCAGTCCACGATACTTTCAATATTCTTTGGCAGCACCATAATTCAAATGAATATATTCTTCATTGGTCTTCTATATTCAATGCCCATCATTCACATGCACATGTGGTGATTGAAAATACCATGGTTTGAGTCAGGCATATATTAGTCCTCAAATCACCTCATTACTTTTCAACACTTTATAGAGATGTTATGCAGCAGATTTGCCCAACACAATGTGTTATATTATCTCTTGGCTACTGCTTCCATGAGCATTAATTGTAGATCTGAACAAGATGAAATGTTTGAAAATCCAATCTTTTCTCATTTATTAGGATGTTCCTTATTGGTCCAACGATGGAGGGTTAGGTTTCTTTCTTTACATTGAGTTGTAATCCATACTGAAATCCTAGATCTTCATCAGCAAATGATTCAAGTTCTCCTCACTTTAACAAGCATGTTGTGTTATCTGCATATCACAAATTGTTAATAACATTGCCCAAACCCTGCAAGCATTACCATTTAGCAGGTGCCAAATTTGTTTGTTATAAGGTCATTTCATCCTTTAATCAGACCAATTACTTCAGAATTGCAGGTAACATGGTAAGACTAGTGAATTCCTTGAACATGGAATAGCTGCATGAGGCTATAGGTGCAGACTTGGAGAGGGAAAGGTAATATAACATAAGTGATGGCATGCAATTTACTTGGACTTTCAGGTCCTCCTTGAGCCTGATCTCATGTATACAACTTATAATAAATGACAAAGTGCTGCTCTGCATGTCCAAATTGATGTTTCTGTGGGTCAGACAATACACAATTCATAGCGGGCAGTTCAGGATAATTGGTGACTTGGTTGTCCATGGCTAGAGGTCCAGACTTTACTAAGGTCCACTACCAGGCCATAAGGTGTTTCTCAAATGTAAAATAATTATCCAGAGAATTGCAGGGCTTTGCTCCCAAATTCCAAAGTAGCCCGAGGCTGTGGTAGAGTACTAAAATTGTAATGAAATTAATCTGTCAAAGTAAAAGTGACTATAAAAGGAATTCTCTAAAATAAAAAATGAAGTGGCCCGCATACTTATGGTCTCCATTTCTGTCATGGAACCATCTTTCACCCGTTCTACACCCATAGCCTCTTGGGATGTACTTTATGATCAGTTGACTGAGCTACAGAAAACTTGTCCTTAGTTTACTGATGATTCTGCACAATATGCAGGCACCACTTGAAAATGGATAACAGTATCACTACATCCCCTTTCTGAGATCTCCTCAAAGCACAATGATGAAGGAAAGCCTCCCAATGGGCAGAATGTTGAGTGGTACACCTGGTTGTTCAATTTGCTTGGATGGTGAAATGGCCAAATGCATGACGGTATACTAATTCACAAGATGTGGCCTAATGGCTCGGCTGCATGGTCAGGGACTTGGAAGAAGCATGGTTGGAAGATCTGTGACAAGGAAGTATAGGGGAAATGTATATGGATAGACTTCTCTGAATAGGGAAAAAGGAGGAAGATAGTTGTGCCGCCGCGCCCCCCCTCCCCCGCCAAAGAATTACTTCTGCAGAGGAGGATTTTAACAATCAAGTGGCTATGATGATATGTTCTGTGGAAACCAGTCATCCTCTTTCCCCAGCCACTCATGTCCTTATCCAATAGTCACATGAACAAAGTAGCCATGGTGGCAAGGGCGAAGTTTATGCATGAGCTCAGCCACATGGACTTCTATTCACCAAAGCTGAATTGGCTACAGCCACTGATGAGAGCCCAATCTACCAGCACAGAGACCATTCCTTAAGGGGATCAACCAGAAACCTGCTGGCAGGTGATTACATAGGACCACTTCCTTCATGGAAAGGGCATCATTTTCTTCTTACTGGAATAGACACTTACTATGGATACAGATTTGCTTTCCTGTAAGCACTACTTCTGCCAAAACTACCTTTCATGGGCTTACTGAAGGTCTTTTCCAATAGCAAAGTATCTCATACAACATTGCTTCAGATCAATGGACTCACTTCATAGCAAATTTCATATGGCAATGGGCCGATGCTCATTAAATGCACTGGTTTCCCATCATCGTGAAGCAGTTGTATTGATAGTACGAATGGCATGAATTTCTAAAGACACAATTATGGTGCCCACTTGGTGGCAACACTTTGCAAGGTTGGGGCAATGTTCTTCTAGTAGGCTTTATATGCTCTAAACCACCATAGTGCTGGTTTACTGATAGCCAGGATTCAAATTTCCAGGAACCAAGGGGTGGAAATGGCAATGGCACCACTCACTATTACTCATAATGACCCACTCATCATATTTTTGTTTCCTGTCCCTGCAACCCTCTGTTCTTCAGGTCTGGAGGTCATAGTTTCAAAGAATTAATTCCATTGAAATGACTGTGACCTAAATAATGATACCGACTTAAGATTGATGTATACTATCCCAATTCTATCTTATTATCCAAACAAACATAATCCAATAATGTAGAACATAATCCAATCCTGGTTTATTAACTACAGCTAGAGGTTATGATGTACATTATATCACAGAATGGAGACTAATCACACAATACTGAGAATCAAGGCCTTGTCAAATTGACACACATTTATAGGGACACAGTTTGATCTATGATATTCAAAATGCTCCTGTTGCCAGTAGAATCTTCATCTCCATGGTCATTTCTAGACCTTTTTTTCCCCATTTATGTCAAGCTCTCTTTTGCCCATTTTCTGATAATATCAACTATTTTTAACTCTACTTTTATTCCTAAAATTAAGCAATTATAGAGAACACACTATAACCAGGCTGATAGACTCCTCTATAGACCCAACTCTAAATTCGTCCGGGCCCTCTATCTTTCACAGTTAACCTTTCAGTTTATTACCCCTGACTTTTTCATCTATTTTCAAGAAGGAAACGTTCCAATTTCCCTCAAGATTCTAATGTTACAACTTTTCCTTCACTGCTAACACAAGACCTCTTGTTTCACTGGAGATAGTCACCCTACCATGTGAACATCTTCACATATCAAAATATTTATATTTTAATGTATTTTATCCTAATTCTTTCCTGTATCAGAAAACTATGTGCCGCCATTCCTTTCCAAGATTTAACACGCCAATGGATCGCCTTGGTGGAGTAGTGGTTATAAGTTGGAAGTTGAAAGTTCAAAACCACTAGCTGTTCCTCAGGATAAAGATGGAGATTTCTACTCCCATATAAAAGTTATGGTCTCAAAAACTCATGGGGGCCAGTTCCACCTTGTCCTATAGGGTCACTTATGAGTTGGCATTGTCTCAATGACAGTGAATTTTT
>NW_022111319.1:2668385-2670632 GCF_000313985.2 Echinops telfairi
GTCTTTCTCTGAAGAAGTGATTGGTGGTTTCAAACTGCTGACCTTGTGCATTGTAGCACAATGCATAACCACTACACCACCATGGTTCCTATCATCATTCTTATATAATTTATGGCAAAATTCTTCAGTTGTTGTTATTATCTATAGGTATATTTGTTGTATAATTACGTAGAGACAAACCCTATTCACTGTTAAAACACTTTGAAGGCAGGGATCATGCTTAATTCGTTGTATTCATCCATGTCATATCAATGCTTGACATCCAATAAACACTTCTCCAATGAGTTAACGGAATGAATGATACCAGATTTTAAATGAAAGGGAAGAGTCATCAGCCACAGAAAACAGACGATCCTTTCTTTCATATTTCCTCTAATCTGTACTGAACCTGCGAGCTTAACTTGGGTCTTGATAATTTATTTAGACAAAAATACGTTACCTAATACTTCTTAAGAAAAAGAGTTTGGAAAAACGTGGAAAGGGATAACATTAATGGCTGGGCAACCTGAAGAGCACTGAGCTGTACACGTAGGAGCTGCTAAACTGGAGAAGGTTTTGCTGTGCATATTTTTACCACGATTGAAAAAAATAATTACACAACTAGCAATGAGTACGAGGAAGAAGAAAATGTTCTAAACTTGATTGTGGTGGTGACTGTACAACTCTTCTTGATATTATTGGACTATTGAATTGTATGATATGCGGATGTAGCGCCAATAAAATTGTTAAAAAAAGAAAAGAACGTTTGGCAAGGAAACGTACTATCACAGTGATGCAGATAGAATGCTAGTAATAGTCTCTAGTGAAAAAATGGACAACAATCAAGACTCAAAATTGGAGACACAGATGGAAAACACATCCAAAAAATCTATTTAACATAAAATCAGTAGCCGAAAATAAATCACAAAATGATAGAATAGAAAACACACAGTTTGATTAAGTCAACCTGGGTAGAGAAAACATACAATACAAGACAAAGGTACATTTAAAGTCCACAGTTTTAAAACTTTTTATTGCAAAAGAAATTTTGTTTTTACTCTCTTTCATTATTTGGTCTGCTCTGGGAGCACTGTTGAGATATTTGATGCCAATATAGAACCGTTATTCACAACAGCTGACATAGTAGATTTTTGAAATTGCTAACCCCTCATTTGCGAATCTGTCTATGAGAAATTTGGTGTCTTGAATTGACTGATAAGTCATTCTAGTCTACTCTACCTTGTATCATATGTGATGCATTTGATTATGCACATCAGTCTGTCCTTTTAGGGATTAAATGCATGCAGAGAAGGAGCTTTGGCTTTTAGCTAAATCTGACTTAAAATGACTAATAAAGGTGGAAACGTTACTGATTTCTAATCTCAGTGACAAAAAATAATAACCTATATATCTGAAATTAAAAATAAAACATACCTTTGAGCCAGGTGGTGCTGTCAGTCCCAAGAAGGCATATACTGCATTATTTTCTCTGGCTTCAAAAAAGGCATCATAGTCCTTGGGAAGAAGAAGGTGAGAAGTATTATAAATGTGCAGATAACAAATGAAAAAATTTTTATGGAGATTTATTGAAAATGACCTCACTGGTCGATACAATCAGCTACCTGCTTGGGTCAGACAGGCTAACTTCCAACAATGCTTGAATTCTAGAAAAAACAGTAAAGAGTCAAAGCTTCTGGGATCCCATTTCATGGGAGTTAGGCAGGATGCTGTTCTGTGAGGTAAGAAATGCAGAATAGCTTAATGCATACCACAATTTAAATCAGCTGTAAGTCAAGCAGCTTATCCCATAGTCCAAAGTAGCCAACTTTTTGCCTGTAAGAGACTGCTAATTACTGGTATGAAGTTTCTACTACAATTCTCCATTATTTCTCTTGCATTATTAATTAAGATAGAAGTGTGCCTGGAGCATAAGGTAGATCAGATATTGCCTAGAATGTGGCAAGCCAAAAGAATGTGAACTTTTGAGATATTTTGAGGAAGAAAGTGAAATGCATATAAAATATGATCAATCAAATTCATCAAGGGATAAGGGGTCTAAATAGAGATAAGGTCCACATGGAACAGTATATTTGGAAACTTATTGTGGCAGCAAATGTACAATTCTGCCAGACGTGATTGTACTATGGGATGATTTGATATAGGTATTAATCCCAATTAAATAAAAGAGAAATTTAAACCCAAGGATCCAAAAGATTCTTGGATTTGATTGGACTTCCCACTGTCATCCTTGATGTCATCAAAATTTTT
>NW_022111319.1:2674183-2675791 GCF_000313985.2 Echinops telfairi
TGAAGTGAGGATTAACACAATGACTGCAACAGTGGGCTAAAACAACAAGGATTGTGAGGAGAGAGCAAGATATGGCAGTGTTTCCTCTGTTGTATACAGCGTGGCTATGAATTCAAACTAACTTAATGGCATGTAACAACAGCATGAATAGTACTATTCACAGTTGCAGCATGTAATGTAATTTTTTAAAAACCTTTGTATTTTTCTTAGGGCTCATAATTACTTCAGCTTTTAGAATTCATAGATCACTACTTGATCTCCATTCATTGGAAAACTAAAAATCTCTAAATTAAAATATATAGGGACTATTTAAATTTGAGTCTTCCCACTTCAACTATCTTTTTTTAGGCATTTCCTGTTGACTTCAGGCTGTTCTCCCCTCCTTCCTCAATATAGATATATTTGTAGCTTATTAACTTTGACTTTATTTTTAATCATAAAATACATCTCTCTTCTCACCACACAGAATCACTTCAACTTTTCAATTGGACACAATTGCCAATCTCCCCCCAACATACCCAACTGTCAACAGTGCAATTACATTATGGAATGCCTATAAGATTTGCATTCTATTTTGTAACCAAAATTGTGTCCTATTAAAGCATGAAAAAAGTCATAATTTCCATAATTTAAATGTTAAATGAATAATAAGCTCTGTAATTGGTTGAATATTCTTTGAATTCAAGGTCTTGATCCAAGTAATACTACTCAGAGGGGGCTGAAATAGAATCCACTTGTTTACATTCTCATCATCTGTTCAAAATTCTACAACAATTTATATTTATTATTTTGATAATGGCTTTTGGTAGCTTGGATTGTTTTATTCAGTGTCTCTAATAATCATTGTTTTCTTTTGTGGGAGGAAATATATCCTTTCCATATTCTAAGTCTATTATCTTCAACTTCTTAACCATTCCGTGTATTGCTCAAAATCCAATTTAAAATTCCTGAACTTCACTGATTTCTTTTCTATTTTGACCATGAGTTTACTGTTTTTTTGTTTTGTTTTGTTTTTTCTTACTTTTATCGGGGGCTCTTACATTTCTTATCACAATCCATACATTCATCCAGTGTGTCAAGCACATTTGCACATATGCCACCATCATCATTATCAAAGCATTCTCTTCCCACTTGAGGCCCTGATATCAGCTCCCCATTTCTTCCCCCTCCCTCTCCCACCTGCCCTCCCTCATGAACCCTTGATAAGTTATAGATTATTATTTTCACATCTTACATCATCCTCCATCACCCCTCACCCACTTTTCCATTATTCCTCCCCCTGGGAGGGGGTTAAATGTTGATCCTTGTGATTGATTCCCCCTTGCTCCCCCCACTGTCCCATAATCCTCCTGGTATCTCTACTCTCACTGTTGGCCCTGAGGGGTTTATCTATCCTGAATTCCCTGTGTTGTGGGCTCTTATCAGTAGCAATGTGCATGCTCTGGTCTAATCGGATTTGTAAGGTAGAATTGAGGTCATGATAGTGGGGGGAAGGAAGCACCAAAGAACTACAGGAAATTTGTGTGTTTCATTTGTGCTGTACTGCACCCTTGACTGGTTCATCTCTTTCCTGTGACCCCTCTGTGAGGGGATGTCCAATTGTCTACA
>NW_022111319.1:2676864-2681383 GCF_000313985.2 Echinops telfairi
TGTCTATCTAGATAAGATCGGCGAGATAAATAATGCGGAGTTGAAAAGAGCAGGACCAATGATTATGGGGGGATACGGAAGAAGGGGAGGTGGGAGAAAGGAAGGTGGGGGGAACCAACTCAGGGACAAGGCAACAACAAGTGAACTAAAATCAATGGAAGAAGGGCGTAGGATGCCTAGTGGGGCTTAATCAAGGTAAAAAAAAGCAGCGAATGACAGCCAAACATGATGGTGGGGCAAGAGGAAAGTAAAAGGAAATAGAGGAAAGGACCAGGAGGCAAAGCACATTTATAGAGGTCTAAATACAGGCATGTACATATGTAAAAAATATATATATATAAAACGAGGGTTTGCTGTATTTTTTATCTGAAAAATGTAGTAGCTTTTAAATTTATCCTGCACCCTTGTTCACATTCTTAAGTTCACTCTATTTTATTTATGGAAGAACGACTTCTTAAATATTTCTGGCGGTCTTGTGTTCCTCTGTTCTCATAATCACATATTTCCCATTTTGTACATTTTTGGTTTCTGCTTCATTAGGAGAGTGGCCAAGGCAGCCTCAGAGGCACTCTGGTGAGATTTCAAAGCTCATCACAGTTAGTTCCACTTTCCCTTCTGGTCACCAAGATGTCTGCCATCAGGCCTGTCCCAAATGCCAGCACCATTATGTATGTGTACCTGCAAGTGGATGTTGAGTATTATGGAGCCTGTGATGTAGAGTACAGGAAAGTTCATTTGCAGTTGCCAGGACAGATGGAAGAAGGCCAAACAGTGTGCGAAAGTGCCTCACAGAAGACCCAATCATGGCCTTTGGCTGGGCCAAAGGTCCTGGTGGCTAAGGTCATGAAGGATGCCTCTTTCGCCATAGACCTGGTATTGCTGAAGGCCACGCAGACCTCCAGCCCAAATCTGTAGTGACCATAAGTGAGGACACCGTGTCTGCTGGAATAAGAGCTGTGCCTCCCCTGAATTCACTTTATTTTAAACACACAGATATAATCTTGACATTTTGACTTGTTAGAGGTGGAGGGCACTCATAATTTACTCACTTTTCTAGAAAAGGTCTCACCAATAGACCATCAATTATAGTTATTTTCTTGTTATTGTCATAAGAATAAAGTATGACTTATAACAGCCCTATGTACAATAGAATGAAACACTACCCTGTCCTGCACTATTCTCACAATCCTTGATATGTTTGAGCCACTGTGTCAACTGATCTCATTGAGAATCATCCACTTTCCAAAGTCTTCCACTATCCAAATAACAAGAGACAAGCCATCCTGGTTTCTATGTGCATCTAGCTGTATTTTTTTCCAAGACATATTCTTAGACAACATTCAAAGGCATCAATTCTCTTGTCTTCCAGTTTTCACATGCATATGAGGGAAAGTACTATGACTTGGGGCAGGGGTTCCTGAGTCCGCAAAGTGATATCTTTAATCTTTAATACTATAAAAAAGTTTTTGGTAGATTTGACCAACACACTGTTTTTATTGTTATTGTTGTTGTTAGGTGCCGTTGAGTTGCTTCCAACTTATGCACAACATAATGAAATACCACATGGTCCTGCGCCATCATCACAAGTGTTCCTATACTTGAGCCCATTGTTGCAGCCACTGTGTTAATCCATCTCCTTTAGGACCTTACTCTTTTTCACTGCCCCTCAACTTTACCAAGCAGGAGGAACTTCTCCAAGGACTGGTCTCTCTTGACAATATGTCTAAAGTATGTAAGAAAAAATCTTGTCATCCTTTCCTCAACGCAATGTGTTCTTTAATGTTCTGAGTCCTTCCACAGGTATTGATCATGGATTTAATAATAGAATTGAAATCCTTGATAACTTCAATCTTTCTGTTTATCATTATGTTGCTTACTGTTTCAATAGTGAAGATTTTAATTTTATTTACATTGAGTTGTAGTCTATTTTAAGACTGTTGTCTTTGATCTTGTTGTTTATCTTGAACTTCTGATGCCTGTTCCCATCGATACCTCATGATCACACAGTCTGATGTGCTTCTTCCATGTTGTTCCCTGCCACTTGCTTGGCTTCAAACTTTTAAGACCCCAGACATTATACTTTTTAATAGCTGAGCACCATCTTCTTTCTTCACTACATTTGCTTATGTACTCAGTTTATATTCAATGATCGTGTCCAGAAGGTGGGCATCACCCATTGCTAGATTGCTAGAACCAAGTGTTCTTGTGTTGAGGGAAAACTTGAGTAAAGGCTCAAAATCCATCCACTACCCAATTTATTGCCTTATAAATATATGTACCTAGGCCAATACTCCAGTTTTTCAGGTATTAATATGTTTACATATGTACCCATCTATGCTTATACCTCTATAAATAGTTTGCCTTTCTTTAATTTCTCCCAACTACATTATGGTTGCTCCAACCCCTTCAGGAACTCTACACCCTGTTCATCCTCAATTTTAGATCCCTAGTTGTTCCCCTATCCATGACTTTATTTGCTCACCACTCCCTTTGCCCCACTTCCTCTTGCCCAAAGTCACCCCGGAACTGTCAGTCTCGTTGCTTTCTCTTATATAGATAGACATAACAGAAACAACAAAGACAGGACTAGAAAAGCAAAACCAACTAAAAAGAAAAAAGAAAGAAAAAGAGAAAAAAAACATACATAGTTCTGGGTCTGTCCGCTGACCTTTATGACAATCTTCCCACTGATCTACTGGGGCTCCAGGCACTGCGCCTCCAAGTCTGGCATCTATTTTCAGGATTCCTCGGGGGCTTCGTGACTTTGCTCCCATTGAAGATCTGTTATATTCCCTTCTTGTATCCCCCCACTGTGGGTGGGTCAGACTGGACTCACTCCCCACACTGTGTTCCCAGAGGTGTCCTCCATACTGCTGTGCTCTGATGAGGGGATGTCTTATCTTGAGCTGTTGTCAGTCCTATAGTCCATTCAGTGCCTTAGCTGCTCTGAGTAGGGACATCATCCTGAGGGCTTAGTGTGCCAGAATGGGGTCTTGTCCCTCACTCTCTCTTTCCTTCTTAGTTTGCTCCCATGTAGGTGGGGCAGGCTGGCCCCTCTCCTCAGCCTGTGGCTTCAGTATTGTCCTCTATAGCAAATTCTTCTGGGGAGGGGTCAGCATAGCTCAGATTGGGGCTGACCCCATAGGCCTCTCTGTTAATAGGTTGCTCCATGCGGCTACATTGCCTTCCAGGCTTGGCGCGCCGTGGTGAGGTCTGCACTTTCATTTCCTTTCCTCAGTGGATTTATGTTGTACTTGTCCCTGTGTGCTTGGCTAACTTCACTTAGCATGATTTCCTCTAGCTCTTCCCATGAAATGTTGTGCTTCATGTGTTCATCACTGCTTTTTAGGGATGCGTAGTACTCCACTGCGTGTAGATGCCAGAGTTTTCTAATGCCCTTGTCTATTAATGGAAACTTAGGCTGTTTCCAGTTCGTTGTGATTATGAACTACACCACAATGAACATTATAGTGCAGATGACTGGTCATGGTCTATTGCTTACTTTTTCTGGGACCATGCCCAGTAGGGCCATTGCTGGGTTGTAAGGTAACTCAATTTCCATTTGATTTAGATAGCACCAGATCACTTTCCACCATGGTCGTACATATCTACAAGACCACCAGCAGTGGATGAGAGTTCCCAATTCGCCACATCCTCTCCAACATTTGTTGGTTTCTGAATTTTTTAATTAACATCCTCTAGGATGTTAGGTGAGATCTCATAGTTGTTTTAATTTGCATTTCTCTGATGTCTAATAAATGGGAACATTTTCTCATAAGCTTTTTGGCCATTCGGTCAATCCAACAGCTTTTAATTAACATATTCTTCTTCTTCCATATATATCTCTCAAGAAAAAAAGAAAATTTTACACCTCTGATATTTCCATAATGTATTCTATCATATATTGATATCACATCCATTTATCATTCATGAAAATATGTTTTAGGTATTCAAATACATATCATAAGCTCATTGAAAGCAAAGACTAAACATATAAAATCTGTTTCTAGTAGAGCAATGACTCACCTATGTAGACAAGGTTATTGTTTCAATTACCTTCTGGAATTAAGAACCTAAGTCATAGTTCAGTTGGAGTGCTTCTGCTCTCCCTTGCCACCAAGTTATTTTTTGTCACTTTCTGGAAACAATTTTGGTTGCCAAAAGTAGGGTGTGCTACTACCATCTAGTGGCCAACGTCAGAGATGCAGTTAGCCATGTTAAAACGCAAAAGACAACAAAAGCATGTCAGGGCATCTGTCAGTAAAGTCAAAGTTAAAAAAACAAAACAAAACAAAAAACCTGAGTTCAATCAAGAAAATTCAATATTGAGAACTTTAACAGAGGTGTGAGAAGGGCTGAAAGACAAAAGAAGATTGTGAAGCAATGCAGAAATCAGCAAGAAGCTGTAACCAAAGCATTGCGCTGAATGGAAAATTAAAGATCTTGTTACAAAGCCTTAGGACTGGGACACTTGGTAGAGCTGTGTGTACCACAGTGGAGATGTAGCCACTGCCATGGG
>NW_022111319.1:2682022-2683419 GCF_000313985.2 Echinops telfairi
TTTTTTTTCAAATAGCCTGCCGATTTCTTTTAATCACGGAAATTCTAAAAAGCATCCCACTTCCATCAAATTTGTTCTAACTCATAATGACCCTGTAGGGCAGAGTAGAATTGTTCTATATGGTTTCTCGGCTGTAAATCATTATAAAAGTAAATTGCCTCGTCTTGCTCCTACAGAGTGTCTGATAAAATTGAAACGTTTATTTAGCTGTCCAATGCTTAGACCACTGCACCAACATTCCTTACTGTTATTATAGCCTTGTTAAATGTATTACACGCTGTTTCTCATTGCTCTAGGCAACTCCCAAGACTTCTAGCCTAGCAAGATTAGATATTTGGAATAAATTAATTTTGCTAATGGGAATTCATTTTGGTTCTGGGATTAGACCTTTGGAATTCCAAGTTATTCTCCTTAAGTGGCCCCATTTGTAACACTTTTCCTAATGAAAACCAAGTCACCCTGAATATTTGGTCTCAAAGGATAGCAAATTAACACTGCAAGTGCCTGGCCACTTCTAATAACAGTCCAGGCGTCTGGTATCTAAAAAGTTCAAATAGAGTAGCCATCCTCCAAATAAAAATCATTGCAAAAAATGGGTAATTCCTTTGAGGTAATCTGTGTCCACCCCAGTAGAGGCTTAATAAAAATGAGGAGACTCAGTGGTGGGATTCGAATAATATAACAACCAGTTTACTACCCTAATGACCATCTTAAGTATAAAAAAAGATATACTGAAAGGCACTTTATTATTTAATACAGATAATACTTAAATTAGAACAATAAAATAGGTACACAAAACTAGATTGTTGTAAGAAAGAGTTTAAGAATATTAATGAAAAAATTTGCATAATACCTGACCAAAAACAACAATTAAAACATTAATTTAAGATATTTCCATATTGCTCCTTGATTGCATCCTCACTTGTAATATTCTTCACTTTTGTCCAGCACAGTCAGCTGTGTGATGTATCTTTGACCATATTTTCACTGTAGAAGTAGGATCCCCTTCCTTTAGAGGTAGATCAATTATGTAATAGTCATTGCATTTGGTATATTAGAAATACTTAGGCTACTTCATATTTCCATGGATCCTCCAAGACTCTGCAGGGGTAAGCACTTCTGGAATTATGAACTGTGCTTTGGGGCTTCCAGAAACTGTATTAAGTCTTACGAAGTCTTGTGTGTTTTCTTAGCTGTGGGTGGTTCATTCGTCCCACTTGCCTTTAATGGCTAGGTTTTCTGTTGCTCAGAATTCTCTAAAAAATTATGCTCTGCTTCGGCTTCTCACAGAGGTATTCCAGATTTGGGGGATCAGTTCTGATGTCATGTTGTTTTGTGCATGTGTGGTGGGAGCACACGAAATATAATACACATGTATATTATTTATAATAGAAGTT
>NW_022111319.1:2683580-2693766 GCF_000313985.2 Echinops telfairi
TTTGTAATGATTTACAGCCTCAGAGACCCATAGGAGCAGTTCTACCATGTCCTGTAGGGTCACTATGAGGCAGAATTGACTGGAAAACAGTGAATATATTATATATAATATTAATTTTGGACAGCATCAGTTTGTTGTTGCCAGGATTATTGTGCATATTTGGGGTGGTTTCACCCAAGAACAGTGTTGGTGCAAGTAACAGCTCCCCTGTTGACATGTGTTACTCCTTGGTAAGATCGAATGTCTTTATTTTCTCCTGCAGTGGAAACTGGCATTCCATTCCAAAGGAGCTTTTACAATATCAGTGGCCCCCTTTAAAAAACAATATTCAGTAGTTGTAAAATTGGTTAACCTAGGTGAAACAGTTCGAAATTATATAGTTACTTGTGGACATTTGCGTTGTTTTTAGAATGTTGGGCAATTGTTCATCTTCAAAACAGGTGATGTCAGAAGTGAAAATTCAAGCAGAAAAAATTCAGCCTTATAGAATAGATTGCTAGAGATTGGGCGCTTGGCTTTCACACGATATAAGCCTCGCCGTGAATGAAAGTTTTCCCCTGTACTTGGGCTAGAAATGGTGGGTGGAAGTCTACCATAGACTTCGCTCTCAACCTTAAGAGCTATCTATTTTGAATCTGAGAAAGATTTTCTTTTGCACCTTTCATTAACAAACTGCCCCTTTCCTAATTTGTTTATAGACTCCCTCTTTAAAAATTCACTATGCAGGAACTATGAAGTTTTTCATATGATAAGGCCTTTTTAAGCAAAGCATTAAAAATACATATGTAATTCTTACCTCTGGATATTATAAAAATATATCAATATATGTGTATGTACATTTTTAAGAATTCAGTTTTAATTTTAAAACCTGAGTGTGCTTGTAAATGGAATTGATGATTTTATAACACACTTGTAAATTAACTTGTCTTAGTATATTATGAAGTATTCATAAAATAGTTGAATTTGAAAGTTTTTTGTATGCATGTAGACTTCTCCAAGTGATTTGAATATCCTAGAATGTCTTTCCTCCAAAGATGGGATCTTAGAGAAAAATATCAGTTTATCCAATTGGTTCAGTCTAAGCTGATTCAGATAGGCAAATTAATAGGGTTGTTGTCAGGTTCCATTGAGTCAGTTCCAACTCATAGCAACTGCATGTACAACAGAACTGCACCATCCTCACAAGTATGCTTATGTCTGAGCCCATTGTGTTAGCCTCAGTGTCAATCCTCTTTTTCGCTGCTCTCTACCAAGCAGGTTCTTTTTTATGGAATGCACTGATAACACGCTCAAAGTATGTGAGACTAAGTCTCACCATCCGTGCCTCCAAGGAGCATTCTGGCTGTACTTCTTCCAAGATATATCTGTTTGTTATTTTGACTGTCCATGGTATTTTCAACCTTCTTCACCAACACAAGATTACAAATGCAGTGATTTTTCTTTGGTCTTCCTTATTCAATATCCATCTTTTAAAAGCATATGATGCAACTGAAAATAGCATGGCTTGGGTCAGGTGTACCTTAGTCCTGAACGTTAATAACCACTCTTTTCAACACTTTGAAGAGGTCTTGTGAAGCAAATTAACCTAAGACAATGTGTCATATGATCTCTTGACTGCTGCTTCCATGAGCATTGATTGTGGGCCTAATCAAAGCCTTGACAATATCAACCTTTTCTCCATTTATTCTGATGTTACCTATTGGTCCAGTTGTGAGGATTTGGATTTCTTTATATTAAATTGTAATCCATACTGAAGGATGCAATCCTTAATCTGCATCAGCAAGTGCCTCAGATCCTCCTCACTTTCAGCAAACAAGGATGCATCATCTGCATAATGCAGATTTGTTAATAAGCTTTCCTTCTGTCCTAATGCCCCATTCTTCTTCATATAATACAACTTCTTTAATTATCTGATAAGTAAATACATTGAATAAGTATGGTAGGAGGATACAACCCTGCTGCACACCTTTCCTGATTTCAAACTATACAGTATTCCTTTGTTCTTTTCACACAATTGCTTCTTGATCCATGTAGCAGTCCCCTATGAGAACAATGATGTGTTCTAGAATTTACATTCTTCTCAAGGTTATCCATAGTTTGCTATTATCCACAAAGACAAATGCCTTTGCATAGTCAATAAAGCACAAGTAAATAAACATCTTTCTGGCACCCTGTACTTTAAGCCAAGATCCATCTATGATATCCTTTCTTCCATTCTTCTTCTGAGTCTGGCCTGAATCTCTGGCAATGTACTGCTGAAACTATTGTTAGGTGATCTTCAGCAAAATTTTACTTGCATGTGTTATCACTGACATATTTCTATAACTTACACATCCCGTTGAGTCACCAGCAGAACTAGGGTTCATTCTAGTCAATTCTAAGTAGAAATGGCCAAGGGATACATTGAGTCAAGTGTTCAACTGCTAACCAAACATGGCAGTTCAAGTGAAAAAGGTCCCTTGAAAAATGATCAGCCAGTTGACTTCTGTTGATTATTACCATCTGTGGTAGTTACATAATCTGTGGACCTGGTTTACAGGGATTAGAGGAGAAGGCAAGACGTGTTGACTGGTCTGAAGTTTATGACCTAGCACAAGGGGGCTAGGCTTGTTGAGAATTTGTGAAAAGTCCATGATCTAAATGCAAGGTGACCAATGGCCACCCTGGTGAGGTTAAGTGAGGCTGCCCACATTGAATTGACCAGAACCCGACCAGATGAAGAGAAGATTTAACCTGTGAACTGGTGCATGTTGCTGCTGACTTTATGGATGGCCTGTCATGATTTGACTTTGCTTATGGATGCAGACTTCACCAGGTTCCAACTGGAATGAAGATTTTTCACATCAAGGAACATGATCATCTCTTCGGAGCACTGGGTTGATGTAAGTGGTAAGTATAAAAACTAGACATCCCGAATTGCAAGGAAAAAGCATGAAGTGGTTGGCTTACAAACTTTCATAGGTGGGGGCATGCATTCATAGGATTATAGGATTAAGGTGTAGGTGTTATTTAACTGCAATTGTTAGGTATAGAATATTGTTGTTTTGTTCACTTATAGAATGTTATGTTTAAATGAGGGTAGCACATATTGATTTGTATGTATTTTAGTTTTATCCTGTTAGGTACAGATATGATTTTATTATTGTTTGAGAATTATTTATGGCTAAAGAGTTGTGAGAAAGTGTCAAATTGACAAAGGGTGATCTGTAGTGGTTACATAATCTGTTGTCAATTTGAGACTATTAAGAGTGAATGGGTGTAGTTTAGCCTGTCGATCAGGTTGCAGCTTTATGACCTCATTTGGAAGCACTAAGGAGATAAATAGCTCACTTGAGGCAGGACGCATGTTTACTCCCTGGGACACATTCCGACTGACAAGACAGATGGAGCTAAGCTAGTGCCCTGGAGCTGGAGAAGCTATGTAAAGACCCCTGCCAGCACTGAGATGCTTACAACGCCACTGGATCCACAAGACTTTCCACCCACTGGCCTGTGATCTTCCTGCATTCAGCATCATTGCATTTGTTTTGTGATTCTGAAGAGGAATTTATAGATTGGTATTGGACATATGGGCTAATATCAGACTTATAGACTTGATCTGGATTGGGCTGGGATGTTTTCTCAATAAACAATTGATCTTTTATATAAAACTCTTTCTTATATACATATGAGTGTCTATGAATTTGTTTATCTAGTCAACCCAGACTAACACACTATCTCAGAAATCCTCAAAGCAGTTTCTGCTCTATCATATGAGATCGCTATAAGTCAGAAGCAACTTGATTACCAGGTGCTTGTTTTTCTTTTCATCAAAATATAGACATTTAAACAATATATAAGAAAGCTAACTTTAGATAAAATAAGAAAAATCTAAATTTTTTTTTAAAAATGTAAAGTAATTAAACTTTATTTCATTAGTGACTTGTGGTACATCAATAATATCTTTTAAGTAAATTGCTGATATTAAAATTGAGTTAATACATATTTGCTGTAATAAGAAGTTCATATATTTTTAGAAAATATATATCTATATTCAAGTCTTCTAGATAGCATTTACTTTTATTTTGTTCATTTTTCCTAATTTGTAGGGATTATTATAAGAGATATATAAGAATAATTTTGAAGGACACATTAATGATAAATATATTTGATTAACCCAAAATGTATTCATCTGACTGAAAGTCTAATTAATTTAAGTTTTTATTGGGGACATTATTATTAAACAGTATTAACAAAGAGTTGTTTTTGCCTATGAGGAAGAAAAAAAATTGTATTCTTGGTTTGAAAATCTGATTAATTCTATGATTGTATGGCTTCCAAGTAATGGGTACATTGGATTCACCAAATCACAGGGTCTTTTAAAAAGGTAAACATTCCAGCATTTTTCAAATCATTACATTATTGACAAGCTAAAACTTCCTGGGAAGTCATACTTCCTTGTTGTAGTTAGTCTAACTCTGTGCCATGTTTGCTTTGTTCCTCACCCCATCATTCCTGGAATTTTTGTTTCATGACTTTGTTCTTTGTTTTACAATAGACATGATACCTAGTTGATTTGGCCTGGAGGTCCATCTAAGATTATTATACCAATAAGGTCATTAAGACATGCAAGTTCAAACTTCATAAATGTCATTCTTTTTGCTTTAGCTAATTATTATAATGGATATTTATAGCTTGTATTTATCATTTTTACTAAATAATATAATTTTAACTATTTTGAGATCTAACTTGTTTCTTTTGAATCTATTCATTTATCTACAGACTTAATTATTGATGCCTTTTAAAATTGGTGGAGTCCTTCCTTGATTTGAAATTGTGTATCATATTCAATTAGTAAAAGATAATATTCTAGTGTGGAAAACCAAAGTGAAAGAAGTAAGCGTATCCTAGGCTCAAAAAAAATAAAAAGAAAATCACTACCATCGAATCAATGCTGACTCATAGCTACCCTTTAGGGCTTTCTTTCTCCTGCACAGTGGTTGGTGGTTTCGAACGGCTTCACTTGCTGACTGCAGATGAACATGTTACCAGGCCACCACACCACCAGAGCTCCTTGTAGTCTAGGCTACTAGAAGATAATTACTTTAACAACTAAGTTAAAGGTTTTAACATGAGCTGAAGGGCCAGAAAGAAGGTGGAATGGCTGATACTAATTTTTGTATTTTTTTATGTTTAAGAGGAAACGAGAGTAGTTTTTTGTCTTAAAGCAGAATGTCTGGTTGTTCCAGATAATAAAGGCTAACTTGAGTGAGGGTATATCCTACATTTTAGATGGTTAGAGTGAAAGTGAAATTTGCTTTGGTGTGGAGGTTTTTGGAAACAATGGAATGTGTTGTAATGACTTCAATGACATTAGATAGATTTTTGAGGATTTATTCATAAGGTAGACAAAGCTAGTGAATCTCTTATTTTCCTAGTTCAAGGGCATTTGCATCTTAAAAGGTGTAGTTAGTGTATACTGACTCCTTTTAACATATAACCAAGAAATCCTGGTGGTGTAGTGGTTATGCATTCAGCTGCAATCCTCCTGATCAGCACTTCGAAAACACCAGCCAGCTCAGTGGGAGAAAGACAGGTTCCTACTCCCGTAAAGAGTTACAGTCTCAGAAATTCACAGGGTGCAGTTCTACCCTTTTCTATAGGGTCATTATGAGTTAGTGTCAATTCAATGTCAGTGAGTGAGTTAATATTTGAATAAGACTTGTGCCAAAGTTGGCAGGACTATTCAGTAAAGACCAGTGCCTAATTTTATTACTTATAGTTTTAGACTTTCAAATCTTTCACACAATGTTACACAATGATAATACTCTCTACTATAGTATAAATGGGATTGTTTTCTTTAAAAGAGTTAAGTAAACCTAGTTTATAACTCTGATCAGTTCAAGTAAATGTTAATTATCATATGAAGTACACACGGCCAGTGGAAGTAGAGAAAGATTGTAAATAGATCATTCCAATTGTCTCAGTGATATAACTGAGAAACAATGACGGAAGCCGATACAGTTTGACATATATCTGAAACTTTGAAGCATTTGATTTCTAGAGGTTACTTTTTGGTCTGACATTTCTTTGAACTTTTAATTAAACTTTTAAACCTTGCGCTGGTTCATGAGTTTTCAAATCAAGTCTTACAAAGAAATAGATATATTATTATGATTAACCATGATTACATCAAATTTTTGTCACCTAGAGATAAATATTTCTTGGCTGACCTGCTGAGATTTCTGACAAAAATGTCCAACTCCCACCACACACCAAACAAAAAGGTCCACGTTGGATTTATGGTGTTGTTAGGTGCCATTGAATCAGGTACAACCCATATCAACCCTATGCACAACATAACTAAGCACTGCACGGTCCTGCGCCCTCCTCACAATTGTTCCGAAGCCTGAGTGCATTGAGGCAGCCCCTGTGTCAATCCATCTTCTTGAGGGCCTTCCTTTTTTTTATTGTCCCTTCACTTTACGAAGCATGATGTCCTTCTCCAGGAAATCGTCTCTCCTGATGTGTCCAAAGTATGTAAGATGAAGTGTTGCCCTATTTGCCTCTAATGAGAATTCTGGCCTTACTTCTTCCAACACAGATCGGTTTGTCCTTTGGGCCATCCATGGTATTTTCAATATTCTTTGCCAGCATCACTATTCAAATGCATCAACTCTTTTTCGGTCTTCCATATTCAATGTACAACTTTCACATGCATATGAGGCAATGGAGAATATCATGGAGTGGGACACATGTACTTTAGTCCTAAAAGTAACATACGTGCTTTCCAATACGCTAAAGAGGTCCTGTGCTGCAGATTTACCTATTAAAGTTGAATAATAGTTGTATTGATTGGATTTCCTTGACAGCAGATAGATATCCTATCACAAACAGCAATACACTTCATGTATTCCTTTTACAAGGAATTCCTCTTGATTGTGTTATTCCCGGCATAGTAAAGCATGTGTTGTTCTGATTCAAAATGACCAATATGAGTCCATTAAGGTTTACTCATGCCTAGCATATAGATCTCCATGTGCTCCATTTCATTTTTGACCACTTCCAATTTTCCAGCATTTGTTCTTCACACATTCCAATTTCTGTTCATTAGAAGATTTTTGCAGCTGCTTACCTTTACCTGTACTAATACCCTATCAACAAATGAAGATCCTGAAGGTTCCACTCCCACGGGCTTTACAGTATTCATGTCACCATGGTCAACTCCTCTTCAAGAAATCAGCTCCTCTTCAGTCACATTTTGAGTGCCCTCACACCTGAGGGAGCTCATCTTCTGGTAGTACTGTATCTCCTAAGATGTGCTGCTTTCTTTGTTTAGGCTTTCAGCATTTGACAATGCTTGGAAGTTAAGCATATTGGACTTCTAAGAAAGGACTAGTATTCTGAATTGGAGTCCACCAGTCTAAATCAAAAGTTTTTAAAACTCCAAAGTGATGGTGTTCATGAATTAAAGCTGATCCAAAAAATTGGCAGCAATAGAAATTAGCCACCAAATAGATTAAATGTCTTTATAAGCTCTATATACGGAACTATTGTGGGCATTTTAAGAGTATCTTCTGTCTATAAGAAACTACTTTTCTCATTTCTCCAAATTGTTTCACTTATGGGCTCAAAATAGCATGACTCTCAAATTGAAAGCTTATATTAGAAAAAATTAGCAAATTCATAAAATAATGATTATAGAAGCTAGTAATATTTGAACTATGGGTTATAAATCTTTTTTAAAGATCATTTTATCGAGGGCTCTTATAGCTCTTTTAACAATCTATACATCAATTGCATCAAGCATATTTGTACATATGTTGCCATCATCATTTTCTCAACATTTACTTTCTATTTGAGCCCTTGGTATCAGCTCCTTTTTTTGCCACCCCACATCGTGATCCCTTGACATATTATAAATTATTCTTATTTTCATATCTTACACCTACCATTGCATCCCTTCACCCATGGTTCTGTTGTTCATCCCCCTCGTGAGTTAAAAAAAATTATGCTAAGTTCAAAAGAGACAGTTTTGTGTCTTAATAAATGGATGTTTCAGAGTTCATACACGTCCTGAGGGTTTTATAGAATGTAGCTGTTATTAGTGTTATTGAATATAATTTTTAAAATATCCTCATAATATTTATTGTACTTAGTCTTATATGTTATATTCAAACACTTGACCTAATAGTGTTAGTATCTCAGCTTTGTCTCTGGATTTTATGGAAGTTGGGATAGCTCATATGTGAACCTTTTGCCCTCTGGTGACATAATGGTCACGAGTTGGGTTGCTATCCACAAGGTCATCAGGTCTGAATCATCAGCTGGTCCTTGGGAGAAAGAAGGGGCTTTCTACTCCTGTGAAGAGTTACAATCCTGGAAACTCACAGGAGCAATTCCACAGGGACCTATGGAGTCTTGATTAGTCGGGCAATGATTCGATGGCAGTGAGGTTGTTTTGCTGACTTTTTGATTTGGTTCTCTTTTTTTTACACTTTTGGTATTAAAAACAGACTAAAAGGAAAAAGTGGTATTAAAACCTATTTTAGATTTGGATAATGAGCCAGAAAGACCAGCAGACCATTTTTTCTCTGAATATGGTGCTCTATTGAAGAATTCAGTCTGTTTAAAGCAGCAGTTCTCAACCTGTGGGTCGTGACCCCTTTCGGGATCTAACGACTCTTTCACAGGGGTCACGCGATTCATAACAGTAGCAAAATTACAGCTGTGATGTAGCAACGAAAATAATTTTATGGTTGTGAGGTCACCACCACATGAGGAACTGGCTGAAAGGGTCTCGGCATTAGGAAGGTGGAGAACCACTGGTTTAAAGGAACAGACTCCCAAATAGAAAGAGCCAGAATAATTATTTGGTTTTTGGACAGATCATTTCTAGTCTCCCAAGCAATGTTATGATGTGGCTGTTTAATGCTTGTGATCCATTGATCACTTTCTTTGTTGCATGTCTTAAAAACCAAATCTTCACCTCAGCAAAGGTCAGTTTTTCATATGGGTGAAGAGTGGGGAAAGGTCATATAGTTTCTGCAATATAGCCTTTTCTCATCCTCATTCCTATACTGATGTTCAGTGAATTTCTATGGAAATTCACGATCAGATTGGGGTGGGTATATCTCTCTACGAAGGTGATTTCACTTCTATTTGTGAGTAAACTAATGCAGGGGAACCTGTACTTGGAAAAAGAAAAGGACCATTTCTAGTATGGATCCCTAATTTAAAAGAACTATGTTGCTAATCATGCAAATTTGGCAATGTTTGCTTTCTGCCTTTCATGATCCTGAATTTTCGATTTTTGTCTTTTGAAAGCATACACCATTGTTCATAGGTCCCATTATCGACAAAAACTAAAACAAAACAAATTCACTGCCATGGAGTTGATGGCAACTCAGAGCAACCCTACAGGACAGGGTAGAACTGCTCCTTTGGTTTTTTGCGACCCCAACTGTTTACGGATGTAGAAAACCCCATTTTTCTCCAGAGCAGCAGCTGGAGGACCCAATTTAGCAACCCCACTCAGGGAGCTGGACTTTACCCTAAACACCTGTTGTAGATAAAAGGAAATGAAACACTCCTTTGGACTTAAATCCTGGTGTGGGAAGAAGCAGAGGACGGCTATTCCAAAGTCCTGGACATTGAAGACATTGAACTTTGATTCAAATAGCCTATAGTTTGGGGGCTGCCCAATAATTGAAAACTTGAGACTATCCTATACTTGCTACTTTCATTGCTTTCTGTGGTGTGTCTTGGGACTGCAGACAAATCATTTTGTCTTAGTGAATGAGTGTTATTGAAATTATTGTCTTCCATGGAACCCTTGTTATTTTCTTAGTGTTCTGCCACAAAAATTTCAATCTGTATAAGCGACCATACCATGTATTTTAGTCTAAAAAGTTTTCCTGCACCTATTATCATTTTTACCAGTATTTTAAATTCTATACCATTAGCTAAATTAATGATATTATTCTTAGAATTACCAAATGTTCCATGGAGGTTATTTATGTAATTTATTAAGACACTAATAATGCCACCTTTAACGTAGATTATAGAGATATATAAACCTTAAATAAGAAAGGATTTTGAGTTCACACATACTCCTAGCTCTGATTTAAGAACAATTAATATTTATGATGTTGCCTTGATCGATATTAGCTCTCATAAAAAGACCACTGAAGATACGTCAAGGTGA
>NW_022111319.1:2694731-2696550 GCF_000313985.2 Echinops telfairi
TAATCTGGTGTCAATTTGAGGATTCGGAGTGAAGGGGTGGAGTCTAGCCTATCAATCAGATCATAGCCAATGAGGCATCCGTGTGGGTATCTACTTCTCCTGAGGATTCTGGGAACTTCTGTACTCCTCCTTGGAGGTGGGAGACACCCTCTCTTCCTCGGCTCACTCCCTGCAAGACATCCTTGTGGAGAAGACATATGGAGAGAGGCTGATGGAGCTGGAGAAGTCAGATGGAGACCCCCTGCCAGCGCTGAGATGCTTGCAATGCCACTGGATCCACAAGACTTCCCACCCACTGGCCTGTGATTTTTCTGCATTCACCGTCTAGTATTGGACATATGGGCTAATATTGGATTTATGGACTTGATCTGGACTGTGCTGGGATGTTTTCTCAATATTCAACTGCTCTTGTATATAAAGCTCTTTTTAATAAACATATGAGTGTCCATGAATTTGTTTCTCTAGTCTACCCGGATTAACACAGTCTTCCAGGTGATGGATTGACAGAGTGCGTGCAACAAGGGATCAAGTATCAGAACAATTGTGAGGATGGTACAGGACTTTGCAGTGTTTCATTCTGTTGTGTCAAAATGATGCAATGACACCTAACAACAACATGGAGAGCAGTGACAGCCCAAAATCTATTTATAAAGGCCCCACATAGATTAGACCCCTCCAATGAATTATTTGTGATCATTACCAAGGATGTAGAAAATCTTGCACTCAGGCAAAGTGCATTGGAAAGTAGATTATCTCTATACCTCTCCAGCCAGCCTATGGAGGGGCAATCTCTCTTAGGAGCTTGCCTGGGTTTGTCCTTGATGGAGGTCACTATCCTGGGGCACAACAAGGAGTCACACCAGTCTGACGCTGGTTGCCTTGGTAAGAAGGCCCTTGACCCATCTTGTAAACCCTTTACATCTAATATAATGTACATGTCCCAATCATGGTCCTGTTCCTGCTTTTTTAGTTCCACCTGCAATTGTGATGTATGAATCTGCCACCAATTGTGAATTTCTGACAATTTCCCTTGCTCCATACCTTATTTTACTAGTGTCTCAACTGGAATCCTGGAATGCCATTTTGACCTTGTGCTAATGGGTTCCCTCATCCAGATGATGTTTTTGTGTCTTTGTGCTGCCTTTGTCCTTTTTGAGACTTAAGAATAATTTTCCTTAAATTGTATTTGAGGTTAGAGTCTCTTTTGTACTCTAAAATGATGTGCATGTAAACAAACCTCAAAAATTGAGGCATTGGGTATGACTAAACTGACTGTCTCATACCTAAATTAAACTCTATTTTTAAGCATACTATAGTTTAGCCTAAAATCCCTGCTTCTGCTGCTTTGAAGAGATCATTCAGCTTCTTGAAAATATTTCACTGCTTGTAATACAAAATAAGCAATGGTGACACTTTTAGCTTGTGTGCAGAATTCTTAAAGGCTATTTGAAGAGAGTATATGCCTTGCTGGATCCAAGAATAATTCCTTCATCAACATGTCCCAGGAGGTGAGGAAAAAAATTATATTAATAATGATTATAGTTTTAAAACCTCCTTTATAGTTCTCTATCATGTAACCTGTTCACTTTTAATAGAGTGTAAGACTAGTACCTTGCTATACCAGGAAATAGGATAGATTTGGGGCAATTAATTTTAATAAACAATAATTTAAATTGATAAATTGTCTCCTTACCCCACGGTACTGGCTTTCGTTAAAAATCTGCGGTGGCAAGGGGTACCCTGTAGCTGGCCGACTGTTTTCAGGTACATTTTCTCTCATCCACTTTCGGTTTTCTTCATTTGCTGCAATATCTTTTTC
>NW_022111319.1:2697580-2699248 GCF_000313985.2 Echinops telfairi
TAGGATAAGGTTAGCTGATGCATATCAATAGCCAAAATAAGTCAAATGATAAATAAATAAATAGACAGGGAAAAAATAAGAAGTACAGTAAACTCAATAATGTCCATAGTGGGCAGCTGTAGTTTTTACTTAGCTATCTTAGAGAAGTAATAGGTTAGACATGGGCTATTACCCACAAGATCAGTAACTCAAAACCACCAGTCACTCTTCGGGAGAGAGACAAGACATTTGTTCTACTCCTGTAAGCATTAATTACACTCTCTCAAACCCTGTCCTATAGGGTCAGTGTGAGTCAGAATTGACTCAATGATCATGTATTTAGTTTATTATTATAGTTAATGGGATATACTTCACATATCATATAATTTCTCTATTTTAATGAGCTTTTTATAAGCCAAGCACACTGCCATCACATTTCGTGAAATTCCACAATCTGTTTGAAGCCCCATCATATGCTATACCATGTTTAGTTTGTCCAGTCATTCCGACTCATAGACACTGTGTAGGATAGAGATAATCTGCTCCTTACAGTTTCTGAGATTGTAAATAATTACAGAAGTGGGCTACCTCATCTTTCTCCTGAGAAGTGGCTGGTGAATTTGAAACACTGGCCGTGAGGCTAGAAGCCCAATGGTTAACCCACACTACCACCAGGGCTCTTTGATAAACTGAAATTAATATTTCTCTGAAAAGATGAGGAAGACCCAGTATCCAACTCTGCCTATGTTGGAATATACTTGCACGACTCATAAGTGTACACACACACACACACACACACACATGTGTGATATATATGAACATGGGTTATCTCATCTTTTAGTTTTTGTAAGTAATGCTACAATGTTCAATGTTCATTATTGTACAGGTTTGAATCACACAGATATTGATATTTTTACCTTTTAATTTGCTTTGTTTACAAGGTAAATATAAAAGGACATCATAGGTAAGTATAAGGATAACAAAAAAGAGAAAGACCCTTGTTGAGACAGATTGACACAGTGGCTGCAACAATGGGCTCAAGTATAAAAACAATTGTGAAATTTGTGCAGGACTAAGCAGTATTTTATTCTGTTGTAGATAGGGCAGCTAATCAGTTGGAACTGTCTTGATGGTACCTTAAAACAACAACTTGAGTAAATAATTTTCTTTCACCGCTTAACTCCTGGGGAAGAGATATGGATTCTAAATTATGCCAATGAAAAATACTATTTCTAGAAACTGTTTGCATCAAAGCACTAAAGGGTTCCTTAAAGATCACTTCCAGTGCAGTAAAAATTTTCTCTTAAGTGATTCTTTTCTAAGGGAAATCTTATTTCACTATTATGTTAAAAAATTGAATTTTACTCCTAAATTAAACCTATATCTACTTTTGAGTTTTGAGAAAATTAAAATTAAAATCAGTATGTAGTCAGGAGTGCTACCTAGAACATTCATACACTAAGTGAAGTGTTTGATTAAATCACAGCTTTCAATCCCAACAGCACAGTAAGGGGAATCTATCAATGTGAAGTATGCCAAGTCATTTGTCAATCATTTTTAAATTTTAAAGTAAGAGTAGATTTGAATAGATGCTATTTAAAATGTTATTTTCTAGCATTCGGCCATTTCTTTGTGGGAGTGAATGGATGATGCTAATGATATGAAAATTACACATAGCTCCTGGCAACC
>NW_022111319.1:2700307-2709393 GCF_000313985.2 Echinops telfairi
CAAAGCTCCATTAATAATAATTCAAATGAGTAAACAAGGAATCTTTCTTTCCCCACAAAAATACTGACCTTCCATGAAATATTTAATATCATGAATTTTAGCCTTCTTTTATACTTAACCTCTGTCCACTACATTTTGTGAACTAACAACTTAATGACACTGATAGAGGTTATGGTAGCAAATTAATAATGATTGTCAGAAATGATACATAATAGTTTTCAATAATATGCATCCGATGCTTCTGAATGTGTAAGAATTTTACTAGGTTTTCTAAAACGTATAAGAAAAACAGCAGAGACCCTTTTCAAGATCACCATCTAGTGTGAGGAATTATACATTTTTACATTAAAAAGTTCAATTACAACATGGTCTTTAAAAAAGATGATAAGACAACAACATTAGGTAATTAGGGGGGGGGAGTGAATGACCAAGCCGATGAGTATAAGCAACTGAGGAGAGAAAGAATATATTGTTGTTACCAATGCCATTTAGATTAACCTTAGTAATGATAGCGTAAATGCTAGATTCTACATCCATGTAATTGCATACACAATATCTCCTTTCAATGAACAGAAAATGCACACAGCAGAGTTTAAAATTTGCCATCTGTGAAAACGGAGCTCACAGAGGTTATGTCATATTTCACCACAACAATAAAAGCAGAGAATTAAAAACAAAACAATTTGGAAACATAATAAATAGATAATCACAATATCTACTAGCAAATTCTTAAAACTGAATAAACTGTTGTTGGGTATTTTTTTAAAGACAGGTTATACATTGTGACACAATCTAATTCTGGTGATGGAGGAACAAAATCCTGTATATAGCTTTGTCTCCCCAATTGGTTCTGTGTCTTTTTAAATACAGCACTAGGAAGGGTCACCTTTGCTTTTCAAGAGAATAATTTGCCTGTCTTAGACTGGCCCGTGACTAAAATTTAACAGTGGGATGGAGAAGGAGTGAACAAATAGCATTTAGAGCTGCATTTTCAGTCTTTTGCTAATCTACTTACAAAATACACCTAAAAGGAAAATCAAATCTGAAACGCTAGTTTGTTTGGCACTGGACCACTGCAGTGTTGCCACTATATAGCCCTCAGGGTAATAAGAGGGACTCGGGTACATTTAAAAGTGAATGCTGCCCTGGGAC
Source organism: Echinops telfairi (assembly GCF_000313985.2). Classification (NCBI taxonomy): domain Eukaryota; kingdom Metazoa; phylum Chordata; class Mammalia; order Afrosoricida; family Tenrecidae; genus Echinops; species Echinops telfairi. The sequence goes on from NW_022111319.1 coordinate 2,701,460, forward strand.
ATTAAGCTTCTGGCTTCCCATTGCTTAATTAAATCGCACAAACTACAAGTGACACTTATTTTCAGCTTTACTCTTTCGCAATATTAAAAAAAATACTTTGGCTATAATCAGCTATATAAAACCTATCATTTGTAGATCTTTATCAAAAAAACCAAGTCGGAGTTAAGATGATAAGTTACTTAAAGACATGTAAAAACTAGGATAAACAAAGAAATTCTTAAGAAGAATAAAATAGAAGGTCTCTCACTTTCTGACCACAAATCCTATTCCACACACACAGCAGTTGCAATAGTCTGGTACCAGTACAATGATGAACACAGAGATCAGTGGAACAGAATAGAGATCCCTGAAGTAAATGTATCCACCTATAGACAATTGATCTCTAATAAAGGGGAATTAAAATGTATTATTAATTGGGATTTAATACATATATCATATCATTCCAGAGTTCAATTACGTCAAGCGTAATTGTAAAACTGCTACCACCATCAGTTTCTTGACATTCTTTTTCTACAAGGACTCCTTGACATCGGCTTCCTTTTAGACTACCCCGCTCCCCACTCTACCCTCCTCCTCCCCCAAACCTTATTCTACTTGGGGTCCTTATAGGTTCATCAATCCTGGGTTTCATACACACAAAAAATGGAAAAACATTGAACACAACTTCAAGAGGGTGTCCTCCTCTAAGATACATCCCAGTATGAACATACAAAAACCAAACAATACAAACCACAATACAGAAAATTTTGGAAACAAGATCGGATCCAGTTGGCAGCATAGGTGGTATCTACTGACAAAGTTTTAACTGTTCAGGTTATTATGCCTTTGATCTTCTGTACTCATCTCTCCCAAGCACTCAGTTTAGTGACCACTTTCCTCCCATGCCTCAATTGTAGATAGGGGGAGTTCTCCAGAGGCTTATTTCTTACGTAGTTCCTCAAATGTATCGTGGGCTCCCACTGTCATCCATCGCCTTCTGCACACCAGATTCTCACAATTTAGGGTCCGATACTCTGATCTAGAAATCATTCTTCGACTTAGGATTATATGGATTCCAATCCTTTGTTGATTGATGATGATGTGTGTGTTAGTACAGGCAGACTAGAGAAACAAATTCATTGACACTCATATATGTGTAAGAAAGAACTTTACATGAAGAAGTAATTTTGCATCCATAAGACATCCCAGCCCAGCCCAGATCAAGTCTATACGTCCGATATTAGCCCATATGTCTGATACCAGTCTATGAATCCCTCTGCAGACACATGCAATACATGCAATGATGCTGAATGCAGGAAGATCCCAGGCCAGTGGGTGGAAAGTCTTGTGGATTCAATGGCAGTGGAAGCATGTCCAGGGCTCTGGCTGCCATCAGTATGGCAACATGTGGCTTGTCAACAGGAAGGTATAGCAGAGAAAGTGAGTGTGTGTTCTGCATCCAGAAAAAAACGATAGGAATTCCCAAAATCCTCAGGAGAAGCCCATGCCCACACAGAGGCACCACTGGCTATGACCTGACTGACAGGCTAGAATCCACCCCTTTGCTCAAGTTGGCAGGAGATTATGTAAATGCTACAGTGTACTTCTTCCATGTGGAATTAGTTGACATCTCACTTAGATGGCTGCTTATTTGGAGAAAAGTCTTTAAAACCCCAGACACTATTTAATCTGATAGCCGGGCACCATCTAATCTCTTTACCATATTTTGCTATAGCACCTGCATCTTCTGTGTTTCCTTCCTGAGGTCAAGTAGCAAGTAGGCCTATGATGCAAGAATTAATTGCTCTTAAATTGGAGATAGTATTTGGTGTGAGCCCAAAACCCGTTTCTGGATCTATGCTTTTTTTCTTTTAATTTGTTGTTACTTGGGAGTTAATGCATATGTCATATTATTCCATAGTTTAATCTAATCAAACAGAGTTATATGATTGCTTCCATAATCATTCTCCAACCTACTTTTCCTTCCTGGACTCCCTGACATCATCTCCCTTTTATCTGCCCCTCCTCTCCTATACACGCCTCCCCCCCCATCCACCATCACCCACCACTGAAACCCTTGTTCTATTTGCTGTCCCTATAAGCTCATCGATCCTGGGTTTCATTTACCAAGAAACAGAAAAACCAGTAATATAACTTCAATAGGGTGACCCCACTGCCATAGTACCTCTGAGATACACCCTAATATGAACAAGCATAACAGAATAAAACAGAGCATCCATCACAGGAATGATGGAATAACACATATCTTAATACAGCATATAGAACATTGATGTCGCAAGACCTTGTTTGTCTGCCAACCAACAGCACTCCACTCTTGATACAGCTGTCTTCTGCTTCCTCAGACACCATGTAGTTTCCAATTAAATGAAGAAGAGACAGTCTCTTCAACATATGATACTAGCAAAATTGTATCTATATCTGCAGAAGAAAGTAACAGGACTTATACCTCACCCCAATGTACAAAAGCAAACTCAAGATGTACCAAAGACCTAAATGTAAATTCCAAAACTATAAAAATCATCAATGAGAAACTAGGGACAAACTTTAGGTCTCTATGGTAGGACATAGACACATTGTCAAATATAATGAAACACACACAGTAGATGGCAAAATATAGGGACCTACTAAATATAAGGCACTTATGTGCATCAAAAGAGTAACGACACAACAGACAATGGAATGATTGCTAAAGTCTGTAGAAAACTGCAATACCTCAATAAGGAAAAGGAGTCACACAATTAAAAAGTGGGCAAAGGCTATGAATAGATGGTTCACCGAGACAACATCCTAATGGGCTACAAACATGAAGAAATCCTCAGAATCATTAGCTATCTAGATGTAAATCAAAACAGCAATGACCTTACATGGACAATGAGAGCCAAGTATTTAAAAAAATAGTGGAAAGGCTGTGAAGAGATTGGAATCCTTATACACTTATGGTGGGACTGTAAAATGTACAACTACTGTGGAAAGCAATATGGTGCTAACTTGAACAACTGGAGATAGAAATTCCTTATGATCCAGGTATTCCCCTGCTGGGTACATATCCTAATGCAGCAAGTGTTCTATCAGTAACAGACCTGTTCATTGCAGTACTGTACACAAACGTGAAAACATGGAAACAACTTAAATGTTCACCAGTAGAAGAACGGATAAAGACATCCTGGTACATACATACAATGGAATACTATGCATCATTAAAAACAATGAGGAAACCACAAAATACCACATGGCATGGATGCTCCTGAAGAACATTATGCTGACTGAATTTAGGAAATCACAAAAGGACAAATATTATATGATTCCACATAAAATACCAAGACAAATATTTTCATACCAAAGAGAACATGCTTTGTGGACTGCCAAGAATGAAAGGGCAGTGGAGGGAAATGAAAGCAATAGACTAGACCAGGTGTCAGCAAACTGCAGGCTTGCTATTGTTTTAGCTGTTTCAATACCAGACATCTTGGCTGCCTTTGCAGCACTGAGGCTGACGGATCTACAACATGACTAAATGCATTCCTTCTACCTAAGTTTTGAGTGCAGTTAGACATGTGATGATTACTGTTTGCATATTGTTTATCCTCCATCTTTGAATAGCAAATGAAGTCCTTATTCTTCAAAGCATCATTTGAAAATTGCAAAAATGGCATGGGAGTAGTTATGGCCTCCTCCAACTTCACAATGAGGAAAGAGAATCAAAATCTAAACCAATAGCCTAAGGCGTATGCCTATGAGTTGAGGCCAGCTATGTCTCGACCTTCCAAACTATTACCAATTAGGACCCCAACCATCCCTCCAATGGCACTAGGTTTGATCATTTGTTGCAAATGGCTACACAGAACTCACAGGAAATACAAACAATTATGGAGTTTATTATCTAATTATGTTACACTTCAAAATCATAATTTCTCCGAATTGTCTCTTCTCAACAGTGCCTGCAGGCACAAGCAGGTCCTTGGTTTCTCTTGGCCTTTTGGCTTCTGCCATTCTCAAGAAAATACTAGAGAACTCTGTTAGCTCTGCTGAGAAGTGCTCAAAGGCACTCCACTCTACTATAAGCCTTGACCCAAAGGTACTTGGCTCTCGCTTCATGGGCTGACAAGGCCACTGCTCCAGGTCACACTGCCAATATTTCTCTGTTGTTTCACACTGTCTCTTCCATTCCCTGAGGTCATAGCCCTCTGTCTTCTGGATCAAAGAAATTCAGTATAGGGATCTCAGGCCCAAAGGAAGACACTGTTCCACTTCTGCTTCTTTCTTGATAGTACATTCCTTTGATCTCTGGGATGGTATATGCTAAGCCTAGTGGAATGGCGAAACTGACCAATCTGCACATACAGTTCCATACATCTTACGTGTACTTTACCATCCCCACAATGGTGCCTTTTACTGTGTTTACATTATTAGCAAGCTATGCAATCTCCCTGGGTAGACCACAAGTGCCTTACATTTACATAGTCCCACCTACTCACTTGGTCAGAGTTATCAAACTATGACTATAAGAACCACATCAAGCATTTCACTGCAATGCAGGCCATCCTCTGGGCTCTTCTGGCCCTTTCTATGATCATAATTGAATGATTCATTTTGCTCTATTAATCATTTACCTGTAAGCACACTCATGAAAGCATAAAAGCCCGTCACTTTATGCCTTTTTCCAGCCCCTGCAACCCACTCGCCTAATTTTTTGGATAGCCAATTTCTAAATTGCCTGTTTCTAACAAACCAGTACTCTGAGGAGACAAGATCTGGGGCTTACACAGTTTCAAAGCTGGGCCAGAGGCTGAGGTTTCTTTTTCACATGTTTTGTTGGTTTGTTTTGCCCTTCTTTTTACCCTTGTGTTGCTAAACAACTACCACAGATACAGAGGGGCAGGAGAATTCCCCAAGCCTTCATTCAACTGGCAACCATAGAAGTCCATTCACTCAACAAGATGCCTTGATAAAAAGGAGCAGCCAGTTCTGGTTTAGGATTTTGGTGCTTTTCTGCACCACAACCCTCCCCCCTTCCCAATCTTATGTTGTTTGCATAAACCACAAGCAGAACAACACAGGAAAACAGGTGGAGTCATCACTAATTCAACATAATGCTATAGTGACCACAGAGGTTACCAACTCCCACTCTTGTGCACCTAAGTCTGAACTCCTAATGTGCACACTCTGGACAGACACTTTATGAGCAGGCACTACCTGATCCTGTTTTGCTCTGTTTTTTTCTTTTTTCCTCTATTACTTCCCTTTCCATTCTTTTTCTCTGTCTTCCTCCCATTCTATCTCCTTTGTCTTTTAACTTGCTTTGAAGTGGCTACGATTCCTCTCCGACTTGATGGTATTAACTACTCTCACACAACTCAACCTTCCTGCCACGCCTAAAGCTACATAAAGATGCCCATTGAACAGCAGAATATATCAGTTTATGCACACACACAAAATAAAAAGAGAGAAAGAAACAGACACAAACAAGTGAACAGCATCCAGACTTAAAAGAAATCGCTGAAGTTGACCAGGCTATGGGAAAAAAGATCATAAGAATGATGACTGGGTGCATTCAACAAATAGAGAAAAAGTGGTGCGGGACAAATGAAAGAATAGAAAAACTGGCTGCCTCACTAGAAGCCTGAAAATAAAACCTGCAGATGGAAACCGAAAAGTCAAATGCTAACATAACAATCATACAACTCTATAAAGGAACAAAGAAATGGAATTGTAGGGATGGAAACCTAAATTAGTGAACTCAAAGAAAAATATTTTTAATCCAGTCTACATGAAGAAAAAGCAACAAAAAATACAAAGGTGTCTGAAGAAAGCCTAAGGACTATGTGGGATAAAACCAAGAAGAACAACATGCAACTTACTGGTATTTCATAATAAGAGGAAACCACAAAAAAATCCACTGAGGGAATAGTACAAGAACTCTTGGGAGAAAATTTTCATGAATGCATAAAGGATGAGAAGATAACTATCTAGGAACCGAAGAGAACACCAAACAGGATAGATCTCAAGAGAAAAGCCCTATTGTATATTGTAGTAAAACTTTCCATGTTCAAAGACAAAGTAATAATTAAGAGAGAAATCTGAGAAAAAAAGAATAGTCACTTGCAAAGAAGCAGCAATTATAATAATCTTAGATTTTTCAGTGAAAACCATGCACGTAAGGAGACAACAAATTAACACATATAGTCTTGAAGGAAAAATATTTTTAAAATTACTGTTAACCAAGAATCTTGTATCCAGTAAAATTATCAGAAAATATGAAGGAGAAATAAGAGTATCTCTAGACAAGGAAAAATTAAAGGAATTTGTAAAAGCAAAACCAACATTACAAAATATACTAAATAAAATAATAAAACCAAGAAACAAAAACCTCACTGCCATCGAGTTTATTCCAACTCATAGCTACCCTGTAGGATGGTGGAATTGCACCTGTGAGTTTCTAATACTGTAACTCCTTATGTGAGTAGAGAGCCTCAACTTTCTCCTGTAAAGATAGGTCCTAGTGGCTTCAAACTGCTGACTTTGCTGTTAGCCACCCAAGGCATAGCTACTATGCCACCAGGGCTCCATATGAAATGTTCAGCGACCTTTTTTATATGTGTGAGTTTGTTGGTGTCATTTTGGTGTGTGTGTGTGTGTGTGCGCGTGCACCTGTGTTTTGTGTAGTTATTAGTTCAGTGGTTCTTCTGACGCTTCTGAGCTGTTTTTCATACTCCTTTGATTGGGTATAAAGATTGTAACCATCATTTGTCTGTAAATTTGTTGGGCTGTTGTGGCTTGTGTGTGGCTTTGAGGCTGGAAACTATGTCGATGGTATTTCCAATGCCAGCAGGAGCACCCAAAGGGAACAGGTTTTAGCAGAGTGTCCAGACTAAGAAAATACTGTGAAGGTTTCAGCTGTCCACTTGAGAAGAAGTCACTGAAATCCTTATGCATAGCATGGAAACACTGTCAGACACTGAAGACCTAAAGAATGGAAGAAAATATTTATTGGTGGAGATAGTGGCAGTGCTTGAGCCCCTCAGAGCAGAGGGCTCTCGAGAGGTAACTGAGGAGGAGCTGCTTTCACAAAGAAGAGCCAACTGTGGTGACATGGATGGAGCAAAGCTTGTGGCAGTAGAGCCTTCAGGGTCTGTATTTACTGATGAAGCACAACTTAAGATAAAAAGAAACAGCTACAAAATCAAAAAATCAGAACTTTTAATATATGAAATATGAATCAAGGAAAATGGAACCTCATTCAAAATAACATGGAATACATAAATATTGATATCCTAGACATTAGTGAGTTAAAATGGACTAGTATTGGGAATTTTGAATCAAGAAATCATATGTTCTACTATGCTGGAAATGACACAATCATGAGAGATGACTTTGCATTCATAGTCAAAAAGTAACTTCAAGATTTATTTTGAAGTCTGATGTAGTCTGTGATGGGATTATATCGACCCACCTTCAAAGAAACCCAATCAATACAACTATTATTAAAATTCATGCTCCAACTACTAAAGTTTATGATGAAAAGATTGACAAATTATACCAATGTCTTCAGTATGAAACTGATCAAACATGCAGTCAAGACGCATTAATAATTATTGGCATTTGAAATTCAAAACTTGGAAACAAAGACAAAGGAACAGTGGATGGAAAATATGGTCTTGATGATAGAAACAAAGCTGGCGATTGGCTGTTAGAATTTTACAAGTTCAACAACTTGTTCCTAGCAAATACCTTTTTCCACAACACAAACAGTGACTATACACATGGACTACTCCAGATGAAAAAGAAATGAATTAAAAGGATTACAATTATGGGAAGAGACTATGGAGAAGTTCAACATTAGCTGCTAAAACTAGGCCAAGGACTGAGTGTGGAACAGATCTCTAATTGCTCATATGGGAGTTCAGGTTGAAGCTGAAGAAAATGAAAACAAGTCC
>NW_022111319.1:2710774-2715210 GCF_000313985.2 Echinops telfairi
AGGGGAAAAATGAGGACCTAATGCCGGGGGCTTAAGTGGAGAGGAAATGTTTTGAGAATGATGAGGGCAATGAAAGCACAAATGTGGCTTACACAATTGATGTATGTATGGATTGTGATAAGAGTTGTATGAGCCCCTAATAAAACGATTAAAAAAATCACTCATAAAGAAAACAAAATGTTATTAAAGAGACAAGAAAGAAAGAAAAGCTCTGTGTGGATGCCAGAAGAGGCTCTCAAACTTGTTCTTAATCATACAGTAGCTGAGGCAAATTGCAGAAATGATGAAGTCAAATTTTCTGAACAGAAAATTTTAAATGGAATCTCAAGAAGACAGGCAAATATTATAATGAAATTTGCAAAGACCTAGAGTTAGAAAGTCAAAAAGGAAGAACACAGCATATTTTAAATCAAAAGACCTAAAGAAAAACTCTCAGTCTTGGGTTATAATATTGAAAGACCCTATAGGCAAAATGTTGAATGATACAGTAAGCATCAAAAGAATATTGAAAGAATACACAATGTCACTAAACCAAAAATAACTAATGGACATTCCATCACTTCAGGAGGCAGCACATGAGCAAAAACCAATGATACTGATGGGAGAAGTTCAAAAAGGACTGAAAGTATTAGCCCAGAACACTTGATCCACTTACTTGTCTGTGCCAGGAAATTTGGAAGACAGCTACTTGGCCAACTTACTGGAAGACATCCATATTTGTGCCCATTCCAAAGAAAGGTAACCCAACAGAATGTTGCTCAAATTATAAAGCAATAGCATTGATATCACATGCAAATAAGATTTTGCTGGAGATCATCCAGCAATGGTTTCAGAAGCACATTGACAGGGAATTGCCAGAGGTTCAGGCTGGAACAAGAGATATCATAGCTGATATCAGATGGTCCTTGGCTGAAAGTAGAGAATACCAGAAATTTGTTTACTTGTGTTTTAATGACTATGACAGACATTAAACTGTGTGTATCATGTCAAACTACGAATAACCTTGAGAAGAAAGAGAATTTCAGAGTACTTCATTGGGCTTATCCAAAACTTATACATGGATCATTAGGCAGTTTTTGAACAGAACAAGGGAATGCAGCATGTTTAAAATCATGAAAGGTGTGCATCAGAGATTTATCCTCCCACCATATTTATTCAATCTGTATGCTTAGCAAATAATCAGAGAAGCTGGACTACATGAAAAAGAATATGGCATCCGGGTTGGAGGAAGACTTATTAACAACCTGCCATGTGCAGATGATAAAATCTTGCTTACTGAATGTGAGGAGGACTTGAAACACTTGCTGATGAAGATCAAGGATTACAACCTTCAGTATGGATTACAATTCCATGTAAAGAGGCCCAAAATTCTCATAACTCTATCTCCAGGTGACATAGTGATAAATGGAGAAAAGTTTGAAGTTGTCCAGGATTTTGTCTTGCTTGAATCCACAATCAATGGTTATGGAAGCAGAAGAGAATTTCCATTGCCTCATATGTATGTGAGTTTTGGATATTGAACAAGGAAGGTCAAAAACAAATCTATGCATTTCAATTGTGGTGCTCCTATAGAATAAGGAAAATACATGTTGTCAGGCGAGACCAGTTCCTGGAGAAGGACATCATGCTTGGGAAAGCAGAGCGGCAGTGAAAAAGTGGAAAGCCCTCACAGAACAGAACTGACACAGTGACTGTAACAGCAGGCTCACACGTAAGAATTGTGAGAATGGTGCAAGACCAGGGAGTGTTTCGTTCTGTTCTACATAGGGTCGCTATAAGTCAGAATCGATCCCATAACACCTAACAATGAAATTGGCAGTGGTTGTAAATAATGAAATCCAAGATCAGAGGAGGGAATTGAATTAGAACTGCAATTCTGAGTACCAAGTTAGCACAGGATATATATTGGATTGAAAAAGCCCTGCCTACAGTGTACTTCAGAAAGTAAATTACTGAATATATATGAAAGTTAAAATGTATCATCTTATCATTTGTTTTTTTAAATGAATCCTCAACGTGTTCTATGTTTAATTATACTATAATTTCTTTTAGAATGAAAACATATATAACCAATGTCACTGAACAAGTTTTATAGAGATTGTTAAAATAAAACCTAATTAACTGCATAATCTTTCACTGAAAACACAATAAAATTTTATTTAAAAAAACACTAGAAAAACACACACAAGAAAATACAGTAATAAATTCATACCTATCAAAAACTACACTAGATATAAATGGATCAAATACACCAGTCAAGAGGCAGGGAGTAGTAGAATGGATATGAAAACAGGACCCATGAATATGCTTACAAGAAACACAATTTAGATACAAAGACAGAAACTGACTAAAAATCAACGGATGGAAAAATATAACAGGCTAATGACAATTCCATAAAAAAGCAGGCAGGGGTGGTAATATTGAAATAGACCTCAAGGTAAAATCCATGAGAAGCAAGGAAGAGTATTTTAATAGATTAAAGAGACAATTGAACAAGAATACACTACCAAAATAAATATCTATGTACCACAAAATACCTTATTTCTCTCTTCAATGCTGTAAGAGTTTGATAAGAGAATACTACATTCATAATAGGAGACATTAAAGTATTACTCTTGGAAAGACCATAAAAAAATTGGAAAGAAATTGAGTAAAGACACAGAAGAACTAAGCAACACAATCAACCAACTTGACCTCTTAGACATATACAGAACTTTCTTTTCTACAAAAGCACAATATACATTTTTATAGGGTACATGGAACATTCTCCAGAGTAAACAATATATTAGGCAAGAAAGGCAGCCTCAATAAATTTTAATACATTGAGAGATCGCAAGCCTTTTTTCTCAGATCACAGTGATATAAAATTAGAAATCGACTATAGAAAGATCAAGGGAAAATGTATGGAAATTTAAAAACACACTGCTTAAAAAGTACTGGATAAAAAAAGAACGAAGGGATAAAAAATGTAATACCTTGAAACAAACAAGAATGAAAATATAACATCCCCAAAACCTTTGTAACACAACAAAAACTACTAAGAAGGCTACTCACAGGGCACTCTTTTCTCCACTTATCACAATGTTGCTTACTAGTTCAGTTGTAAAACTTTTTGTTTTCTTTACATTGAGTTTTAATCCATACTGAAGGCTGCAATCAATGATCTTCATCAGCAAGTGCTTCAAGTTCTCTTGACTGTCAGCAAACAAAGTTGTGTCATCTGCATATCGCAAGTTTTTAATAAGCCTCCTGTAATACTGATGTCACATTCGTCTTCATATAATTCAGCTTCTCAGATTATTTGCTCAGCATAAAGATTTAATAAGTATGGTGAGAGGATACGGTCCTGATGCACCCTTTTCTTGATGTTAAAGTATGCCATATTCCTGGTTCACAAAATTGCCTATTAAAACAGGTACTGGTTCTGGAATTCCCATTCTTCTCATGGCTACCCCTAGTTTTTTATGATCCACACAGCTGAAGGCCTTTGCATAGTCTATAGAACACAAATAAACACCTTTCTGATAGTCTCTGCTTTCAGCAAAGATCTAGCTAACATCAGCAATGATATCGCTTGTTCTGCATCCAACCTGAATTTCTGGCAGATCTGCCAATGTACTTGCTACCATTGTTGAATAATCTTCAGCAAAATTTTACTTACATGTATAATCAATAATATTGTTCCATAATTTGTGCATTCTGTTGGATCACCTTTCTATGGAATGCATACAAATACCAATCTCTTCCAAACAGTTGACCAAGTAGCTAATTTACAAATTTTGGGGAATACTGACAGGGTACCCCCAAATAAATGGAATCCCCCCCACCAAAAAAATAAACTATGTACCTAAAACTTCTTTTACAAAGAAACCGATCAACTTCAAAGTATTCTCCATTACACTTAATACATTTGTCAAATATGCAATGCCATTCTTGGAAGCATTTTTCATTTTCATCTGCTTGGATGGATGATAGCATCTCCTTTTCTTTTCCTCTTCACCTCTTCTAGGTAGTCAAATCACTGTCCTTTCATGTCCCTCTTCATTCACAGAAAGAAAAAGAAGTCTCACGAAGCAAGGTCAGGCGAATGAAGTGCATGGGGCAAGAGAGGCATGCTCTTTTCTGCTCGAAACTAGCACACTGAGATGGCTGCACAAGCAGGTGCATTGTCACAGTGGCAAAAACCAGTTCCCCATCTGCCACAAATCAGACATTTTTTTGTTGCACAATCTTAAGCAATCTTTTCAGAACCTCTAAATAAAAAGCTTGAATAGCAGTCTGACCGGGTGAAAAGAACTCCAAATGCACTCTCCCCCTCACATCAAAAAACAAATGAGCATCGTCTTGATCTTTGATTTCACTTGATGAACTTTTTATGGGTGAGGTGACAATGGAGTCTTCCACTGGCTTGACTGATCTTTGCTTTTGGAGTCATA
>NW_022111319.1:2716486-2724266 GCF_000313985.2 Echinops telfairi
AACTGATCACAATGATCAAGATATAACCCATTTCCAGGGGGATGGACAACAGAAACGTGAGTGAGGGGAGACAGCGGTCGGTGCAAGACATGAAAAAAAATTTTATAAACTATCAAGGGTCCATGAGGGAGAGAGGGGAAGTGGGGGGGTGAGCTGATACCAGGGGTTCCAGTAGAAAGAAAATGTTTTGAAAATGATGATGGCAACATATGTACAAAGGTGCTTGATACAATTGATGGATGTATGGATTGTGATAAAAGCTGTAAGAGCCCCCCAAAAATTGATTTAAAAAAAAGAGTGCATGAATTCTGTCGACATTTTCGTCTGGACGTCCAGAACGAGATTTGTCATCGTTGACATTTCACATTTCTTGAAACGAGAAAATGCTTTCCCATAGCACTGTCCTTGTAAACTGTGTTCAACATCACAACAGTTTCTGTGGCATTTTTTCTGAGCAGGGAACAAAATTTCATAGGGGCACACTGTTCTCTTAAATTGGTCATCACAAAAAATGAGGTTTGAGTGAAACGGCTTTTACGAAAACATTCACTGTGACCACAGAGAACCTTCCTATGCTATGCCACTGGGTGCACTCAGAGCGAGTTGCTTTATGCTCACCTAGAGGGGAGAAAATGTATACTATGAAAGCTCCACTGGGTGGAGGTTTTTTCCTTTTTGGGGGGGGCGGGTTGTGGGGTGTGGTGTTACTCTCTAGTAGGTGAGCTCCTACAGTGCTTCATCAGCTTGTTGAAACATTTCAATTGGTATTCCATCAATTCCTACTGGTTTTAGAGGCTACAATTTTTTATGAGAGCAGAAAGCCTTATCTTTTTCTGAGCAGCTGGAAATTTCAACTTACTGACCTTGAGGTTTTAGTAAATAGAAATCATCTATTTACTATCTAAATACTAAAATCATCTAAATACTATCTATTTACTAAACCACTATTCATGGTCATGGGCCTGCTTTCAGAGCTTTCTTCAACTCTGGAATTCAAGTAGAGAGCATAGATTAATCAGAAATTTTCCTTAAGTATGATGTCATCTCTCTGAACATTTTTCTGGGTCACAGTGTAGGGCAGTGTCTATCCTATTATTGGAAAGAAGGTATTATTATGGAGCTCTTGGGAAATCTGCATTTCCTTTTGTACTAGAGCAGAATGGGGTAATTTGTTTTTTTCAGATGCAATATTATGCTGTCAAATGTGTTCACTCAAGCAACACATATTATTGTTAGGCATTTTGCTGGAAAAAGAAAAGGGGGGGGAAGGCAGATCTAATATTACACACAGAAAACGGACACGTATTTATTATTCAATTATTACTAATAATAACAAATAAATTGCCTATTATTTTACTTAATGGTTTAAGAACTGAAACTAGTTTGGACTTCGTGGTTATAACATTTTTTAACGATCTGCTATGAGCAAAAGAATTTATCTACCATATTTGGTTCTCATATCCCTGCCCTGTGGCCTCCCATCAGCCTGTGAAGATTTGTGTGTTTTTGCTTATCCTTATATGGAAAGAATGCCTGGAGAATCCGTCTGACCGGAATTAGAAGCTCTGTAGCATTTACAGGAAGTATGAATTTAAAGACGCAACTCGTCTAACAGTTCTTCGTGTCAGAATTTGTTGCACTGAGAGTATGGCTAACTGAAGAATAGCTTTGCGGACTATAAAAACAACAGTACTTTCATAGCCTTTTATGAGCCTTTAGAGAAGCAGATAGCCTCTGCTTCTCTCCCAAGGAGTGGCTAGTGGGTTTCAGCCACCAACATTGATATTAGCAACCCAAAGCTTTACCCCCTGATCCAACAAAGCTCCTAATGTCACTGTAAAGTTTAAAAATTACGATTAAGTGTATATGATATCCCAGGATCTGTACAAAATCATTAAAGTGCTTATATGTCTTATGAACCAGAACACAAAACTCACTGCCACTAAGTCCATTCAACTCATAGTGACCATATAGAACAGAGTAGCACTGTCCCTCCGGGCTTCAGAGACGGTTTGGGGGAATAGAAAGCTTCATCTTTTTCCCTCAGAGTGGCTGATGGTTTTGAACAGTGGACCTTGCTCAACTGTATCGTAATAGGATCAAGGGCGTTTCATCTCAGAAGAAAGTCTTGGCAATCTACTTTAAAATCAAAAATCAACCATTGAGAAAAAGATGGAGCCCACTTCTACTCTCACACAGATAGAGTCGCTATGAGACAGAATAAGACTCAGCAACAGCGAGGTTAGTTTCCTTACAGCACTACACTGGACCTCCAAAGTCATGTCAGAAAAGGTGTTGAACACAGTAAGAAACTGTAACTTAACAACATTCTACAGAAAGGTGCTTCCTAGTGTGTCTAATAAAAAATGTACTGTTTAATAATGCCACACAGTACGTTTCTTTAGTCTTGGAATCTACTTCTGAAAAAAATGGGCCATATTGTAAAAGTGCTCTTTACATTTTCTTGCACTGATTAAAGGGCTCTAAGTGAAAAAGAATGACCACTTCCAACTGATCGGTAAGCCTGAAATTATAGGGGAAATACCAAAGTAAAGTCCATCTGAATCTATTTTCATAATTCCTTCAAATACTTACTGTTCATTGTAAACATCAGCCTATATTTGTTTCTTAGAAAAGCAGAAGGCAAAAAACATTGTGAAACAATGATATGTTAAGATGTGTTAGCACTGGGCTTCAAAAGTCTCTGAAAGTCTTCTGAATCATTCTACATAGACCAATAAAATCCACACATGATACATGAACATTATCATAAATCTAATTCCTAACTATTTTAAGTATAAAGGGAATTTAGTTCCACACTTCATAATTTTTATGAGAGCAAAGAACACTTTACTCTTTCAAAAGGAAAGGAAGTTGCTTTTACCTATGTCCTACTGATTTTCAGCCCCAGCATTTTCTAGGACCAATTTCTACCTGAATTCAATAAAAACTATTTTAACCAGCGGCCTTCTCAAGTTCAAAAGTGGTATTATGGTGACAGCAGTGAGAAGGGAAAGATAACTGAGAAAGTTTTATTAAGTTTTGACCTATTGTAATGTATCATTTGAATAAAGAGTATTTTAACTTAACACCCACCCTTGCACCCATCTAAAGCAAGAGCCATAATAATTCTTTCACATGCCTATCAAATTCCCTGAAATAGCACAGAATACCCCAATTCAACGGAATTAAACTTAACTTATTTATCCTTAATAATTATTACTCTGTTAAATCTCTGACAGAGATTTTAACCTTTGGACATATTATGTGGCCCCTATGCCCTTTCCTTAGAAGTTAAGAAAGAATATCATTTGGTTCTTCTCTTTTGCTGGTAGTAAGATTCCTCCTTCCTGCTTCTGAGATGGCTGATTTTGTACCCAGCAGGATGGCAAACACAATTAATCCTGCTGAATCATATAATCTTGTCAGTATCTTCCCTTACTTTCTTACCCAGACCCATCATGAAAATGAATGTCACTTGTTGAGAGTAACAAAGACTATGGTTAGAAGAGCCATATTAAATAACCCACTGTATTACAGGTCACCCCTGACTCTTCTAGCCACTGTCTTCTTTGTACATGAAGGATTAACAGCCCCCTTTTACTGTAAACACATCCATGAAAGCTTGTAAGACAACCACTTCATACCTTGATCTTTATCAGTTTTAGATATCCAATTTCTAAATTGTCCATCCACATTCATGAAGAGACATGAATGTTTCTTGATGTGAATAATCTTCATTTATAGTTGGAACTTTGGCCAACTAGACACGTACAAGTATAGTGCTGATTTTGGTTTGTTTGCTTGTTTTCTCATATTGGGTTGCTAACTGCAAGGTGAGTTGTTCAAAACCACCAGCCACGAAGCAAGGAAAAGGGTGGGCCTTCTATAACAATAAAAAGTAATAGTCTCAGGAACTCATAGGGACAGTTCTACCCTGTCCAATAGGGTCCCCATGAGTTGGTATCAACATGATGGCAGTTACTTGGGTTTTATCTTTTTAAAGAATTCATAAATTAATACTATTTCATTGCGAAGAAATTAAACATCTTTCTTTTAAAGGAGCATGATATTCCTAGAATTCTGTACCCTAGACAAAACAAATTTATTTGCCGTTGGATAAAAAAATCAGTCTGCGACCCTGGCTGAATTCTGTGCCTCGTAGGAACGTTCCAAAGAACACTCTGAATGCTGTGAATGCACTTCCAGGCTGAAGCCAGTAAAGAAGGTGCCAAAATGTCCAGCTGAAAACAGGTGCCATGTATCGCCTAGTTAGTTGAGTAACAGTAGGAGCAAATGATCCAAAAATGGAACCAACTGTAGGCAAAAGTTACTAAAACAGAAATGGTTTGGGTGATCTGATTTGAGAGATCATCATTGAGTTTCAGAGCAATTTCGTTGCTAACAGAGTTATTTCAATCACGACTATCAAGAATAACAGGATGTTCAGATGTTTACTCTCATTTGAAAGCTAACAAATGTTAAAACCGCTAGCAGAACACACAAGCCTCCTAGGTAACAGAAATAGCAGTGTCAGAAAAATCTGCATTATCTTCCATCTTTTCCTTGATTTTCAGTTTTCATAGGAAGGACAACACAGAGGACCAGCTTATACCTACACATATAATGAATTGAATTATTAGATGTGAACTTTGAGATGAGGGAAATAGTATCTGTTAGGATGGGCAGTAAGCAAATCTGACCTCCGTTCAGGAAGGAAACATTACCTCTATTTCCCAAGGATGTCTGCTATACAAATATCCATGAAACAATAATCCAGAAAAAGACAGTCCATGTTTCTGCATATAAAATCTATCATTTACAACCTATTCTGGATATAACTTAAATAATTCTCCACTCTTGTCTTACAGGGTTCAAAAGGAGAAGCTAATCTGAATATTAGATGTAGTGTTAGGTTATGGAAGCCTGCAATTTCCCCTCCTAATTGAAAAGATAACTCTCAGAGTTAAGTTGTTAAAAGAGAAATCATTATAACCAATGATACACCTTTAACTTCTCTCTCTGTAAATCAAATCTCCATATTCTCTCTCTCTCTCTCTCTCTCTCTCTCTCTCTCTCACACACACACACACCCACCCACACACACACACACAAATAGTGCTTACCTCCTTTTAATGTCTAGAAAACTGCGTGTTTTTGCTTTAAGCATTTTTGTCCTAATTCAGGGGATAATTTAATGAAATGATTCTAATGTTATTCAAGCTTAAAAGTACCTATTAAAACTGGCAGTTATTATTACAGAATCTTTAAGGAAAGTAATGTGTATGAGACTGCTGGGTCAAGACAGCCACTTATATACATGCATCAGAAAATCAACAACAATTAGAAGAAAACCAGGTGCTTAGAAACTTTAAGGATAAGATAAAAGCTAAGTAGACCAAATTTTCCATAGCCCAGAGGCTGTGGTTGTGAGCAGAAGATGAAGAAGAGGTATATCCACTCTCAATGCACCCCACAATCTCTCCTGACTCCCAGCGCATGAGCTCTCCCCTGGCCCAGCACACACCACCTCCCAGTGCTTAACATGTCCTCACTTGCACCCCACCGCTCTCTCCCAGCATCGCACCTTCCCTGGTACTCCACCTGTGCTTTTCACTGACCCTAGCTACAAAACACTTGGACTACGAAAAAATCCCAAACAACTTTAAAATTACCTCCACTGCTCCCCCCATCTTTTTTCATGCTCCTTTTGTTTTGTGGTTGCTATTATTTATCTCCTGCACCACTTTACAGTCAACTATCTGTACATGAAACACCATCTCTCACACCCCAAACAGCTACATTTTTCAAAGTCAGCACTCAATCTCAATTTAATTAAAGAAGCAGGAAATACAGGCACAAATAAGTGAACAACATACAAATCCAATGGAATTTTCTGAAGAAGAAAAACTGGGTAAGAAAAAGCAGTAAAATAATTGGTAAAATTGATATTCAGGTACTCTGACAGATGGAGAAAAGGATCAGGAGCACTATGGGGGGGGCAGAAAACCTAGAAAACTTACAACTACAGAAAAACAAATAGAAACACAAATGATTACACTAAGAATTAGACAGTACTTTAAAAGAGCAGAATTACAGAACTGAAACAATGGAAAGCCAAATTAGTGAGTTTGAAGACAAATCTCTCTTCTCCAATCTACATGACAATCAACAAAAAGAGTAAAAAAAAAAACCAATCTGAAGAAAGCCTATGAATTATTCAGGACACTATCAAGAGGAATAACAGGTCTCATTGCGATTGCAAAACCGGAAAAACAAAAAAATACCCAGAGAAAATAATCCTGGAAGCAAACATCCTCAACAATATAAAAGAGGAAAAGAAGCTGAGAGAACACTAAAAAAGGATATACCTCAAAAGAGAAGCATCGTGACATACCATAGATAAACTTTCCAATTATGAAGGACAAGAAACAAATGTGGAGAACAATTCAGGGGGAAAGAGAACCAATGAGAATAAACTTGGATTTTTTTTCAACAGAAATCATGCAAACAAGACAACAAAATGACATATGTAAAACCCTGAAATTAAAAAAACAAAAACAAAAAACAACTGACAACTAAGAATCTTACATCCAGTAAAATGATCCCTCGAAGAAGGGAGGAAAAGAAGTGTATTTCCGAACAAGGGGAAATTAAAGTAATGTGTAAACACAAAACAAGCTTTACAAAAACAACAACTAAGGGTAGTACAGCAGCCATAAAAGTGAGATTAACACACAAGGCTATACCACCCAGAAATGTATTTATATAAAGTAGTATTCAACTAAAACAAGAATGCAGGACTGAACATAGGGACCAGTGATTTCAATCCACAATGAAAAAAAATACAAAGGAAAAAGAAGAAGAGGTGTAGGTGCAAAAATGCTAATGGAAAGGAAGACAAGTAATTTGCAAAGAGAACAGAGGCTTTTAATTATTGGAAGAAAATAATAAAAAGATACCCTCAACAAAAATGGTAAAAATTCATCAAAATAAAAAAAGAAAATGACAAAAACAAGTAAAAAATAAATTAACAGCAAATTACAAGAGGACCAAAAATCCAAAAGCAAAAGGAATTCAGCGTAGACATTTAGAAAGAACAAAGGAACCAATAGCATCACACACACACACACACACACACACACACCCCAATAAAAGCTCGGCAAAATACCAGCAACCAACCCACAGATATCCACAGCACTGAATGCAAATGCAATACATGCACAGTCAAGAGACAGAGGTTGATCAAACAATAGGGCTTATCGATATGCTGTTTACAAGAAACATTGCTTAGACATGAAGACAAAATGAACTAAAAATAAAAGTATGGGGAAAATATATCAAGCTAATGGCAATCAAAAAAGGAGTGGCAATATTTATCTCTGAAAAAAATGAACTTCGAGGTTTCCAGGGAAAGGCAGCAAGCGGGATCCCTAACTGTGCAGGCTTGAGGCATCTGGCTCTTCATGGTGGCAGACAGAGGGTGGTGGGAGTGGACTGGAGGAGGGAGGAAAAAGGGAATGGCGGGAGAGGGACCAGGGAAAGTATTGGGGGCAATATCATGAGGTTGGAGTTTTGGTAAGAGTTTGTGGAAGATGGTGCCTGTTGTGATAGGGAAATTTGGTGAACAGCCTCAAACTAAATAACTCACTAGGGAAGAGATATGAAATTATTTAAAAGAGCAAGAGGATCAAAACACACTTATTGTTTATGCAAAAGTTGCACGGAAGTCATATATTGGAATGAAAAAAAAGGATTTTTTTGCCCTTCTTGTGTGTAT
>NW_022111319.1:2724366-2726711 GCF_000313985.2 Echinops telfairi
ATGATGGTTGTTCAGAATGAGAGTCTTAACCATGTGCATTGATTGGAATAGGAAATAGTGACCAAGAAACACAGCAGCTGAACTTGGAAGGAAAGAACTATTGCACAGCCAAAACATTGTACAGAACTGATTCCGACACGAGAACGCACTTTATGTTATTTGTGAAGATGTATGGCAACAGTGAAGGCATCGTTGTGCTCCTCAGCAAGCAGAGAGAAGTTTCTCCGAACCTTCCAGAAAGAAACAATCCTTGACAAATGCAGACTTGTGCATTGTATCCGGAACGAAGGTGGCTCGGTTTAATGGACTTCCCTCCCAGACAGTACTAGACACTTGCATGTAGAAGGAGGCCGTTTTCATGCCAGCTCGCAGCAGTTGGGAGCCTTATACATTCATCTCTTGGATGATGATGAATTGTCCATTACGGACAATCAAGCTGTGTGCTCGGTTTCTGACATGGTGCTCCCATGATTAAGCCTTAGGAAAGTCAACAAGAAGACTGTCTTACTGGATGCAGATGATACCATCTCACAGCGCCACAAATGTGCATTTTACCTTAATGACACAGAAAGAATGTACTGGTGCCTTTCTCAAGGGAGAATAATCCAGTTTTAGGCCCCTGCATGCCTCAAAGAACCAAATAGAGATGATAAATGATGGAGCTTCCCGGACAATCATTAGTACACATAAGGCCGGGTATACGTTTTACAAGGGGATAGGCCCTGTCCTCATCCCCATCAGTTGAATGGGGACGTAGGTAGGGATGCTTGAACTGACAGGGTAGAATTTCACTCCAAATTGAGAGTGTTATTTGGGGTTGTCGAAGCAGAAACTATGTACAGATGTGGTGAGAGCGTGCTGTGGATTCCACGGACATTTCTGCACTCTGAGAAGATTGGCAGTGGGTCTGGCTGCCAGTCCAAGTTCCAGTAACTTTGGTCCCTAATGACAGAATCATTTATTCCACCAGCCTGACTTTTACCTGCACTCCCGAACCAGGGCCCTAGGAGCATGGTCGTGCCAGAGTGGCCATCCTTCAATTCAACTCAAGCCAAGAGCCCCCAAATGAGTCCAGCACAAAATGCAAGGGAACTTACACAAACACAACCAGCCAACACGTCCACAGCAACAGTGGTATCCTAACTACTGTCTTTTGGCCCTAACTGAAACTGACTGGAGTGCTGCAAAAAATTAACAACAAAGTCCACACAAAGCAGGAAGAAAAGGAGAGAGAAAACTAACAGTCTTTTCTGGGTTTGGGGGAAAACTTTTCCTGTCAGGTGATACTATTATGAAACCCCGGCCACCTACAAAAGCTGGTTGGCAATGGGAAGCTACAGTAAACCAAGGCAAGCAGCCCCACGTAAAAAACTCTGTTGGAAATGGGTTCTTTCAGAGATGTTTTTATTGGTTTGATCGGTTGTTTTTGGTTTGGTTTGGTTAGGATGGAGATGAAATTAAAATGTGGCCAGACTGAAAATTCATTAAACTAGAAGACACAAACTGAACTTCATTTTCATGGACTAAGGAACTTGTATAAGCTTTAGCAAAAGGACCATGTTCACACATCTTTTTTATGTTACAATATATATAGGACAGCTTTTGTTACCCAATAGCTTGTTCCCCTTGGCATCCACTCTGAACTATTGCTCTGAAGAACATTCAGTTCTTCAGAGGCTGTACCAGGCCTATTTAATCTAATCACCATACTTTTCCAGGTTCTTTTTAGTTTCTTTGTTTTTTCTGAGGTTGGAACCCTTTTTTTAAAAAGCTGAGGTAATGACTTTCCATGGGTTGAAATGGTTGGAGGTTCAGCAAGTCAAATTTTGTAAAGGCCTGCTTTAAAAAAAAAAGAGTTTATATGATGTCTGTGCAAATGCTTTAAAAAATGCTTCTGCCTCGCCTGCAATACATGTAATATATGTTAACTTAGTGTCTAGTCTCTGCTGCTGTTCCTAGTCATTTTTGTTTTTCCTATTATTGTTGTTTTTAATGTATTTATAGTAGTCATTCAAGGACTTCTACCATTTACATAAAAAATAGACTTCAAGACAAAATGCTTCATGGGGGACAAAGAAAGGGTATTTTATAATGATTAAAGGGAAAATAGAACAATACATTATCATAATAAATAAATATGAACCAACTGAAAGACCCTCAAAAATACATTAGTCAAACTCTTATGGAGAAAAAGAGAGAAATATGCATTACAAAATTAATACTAGGAGACTTGATTTCACCACTTTTGAGGAAGGATTGATCATGGGTACAAACCCAAGCTGACTCCTATCAAGTCAAGGATGAGATGACTCCTAGTGACCCCCTGTGGGTTTCTGAGACTGTTA
>NW_022111319.1:2728677-2729565 GCF_000313985.2 Echinops telfairi
TATCTAGATCTCTTTAAATTCCCCTTGCCTCCTAGTTCTTTCCTCTATTTCCTTTACTCTCCCACAAAGAGTAATTTATAGCAATAGACACACACATGAAAAAAGAAGAAAGAGCCAAAATCAACACGTTAACCTGGCAGCTTGCACAATAGGAGCACAAAAGTAAGCCTTAAATCACCAGGAAGAAAGACATGATAATGATCAGAGCAGAAATAAAGTGAAAACCAGAAAAACAATAGAAAAAAAATCTATGACAAGAAATTGGTTCCTTAAAGGAATTAACAATACTGACTAACCTCTGGCAAAATTAGCAATGAAAAAGAAAGAGAAGATGCAAATATCTAGGTTAAGAGTTAAAGAGGTGACATCACCATAAAACCAAATTAAATTTTAAAAAAATAAGACATTACAAGGAATGACTGTACTTCAATAAATTTGAATACTTAAGATAAAATGAACAAATTCCTAAAAACACACCATCCACACAAATTAACACACGTAGAAAAACACTGCATATGTAAAACAAAAGAAATAGATCTGGTCATTAGAAATATCTAACACCAGCAACAACAAAATCTATGACCAGATAACTTCACTAGGGAATTCTACCAAGTATTTAGAGAAGAGTTGACACCAATTCTAGACAAATTATTTCAAAATACAGAAAAGGGTTGAAATCACAAAAACTATTTTATGACGTGAGAATAACCCCTGACACCAAAATCTGCAGATATTACCATCACAGAAAATTACATAATAATACCCCTTATGAACATAAAATAAAATTTCTCAACAAGACACCGGCCAACATAATTCAACAATACGTCAAAAAAATAAGATCTTGATCAAGTAGGATTCACACAAGGTATGCGAGGATGATTCAACATT
>NW_022111319.1:2730395-2731715 GCF_000313985.2 Echinops telfairi
CAAAGCTAACCAGAGAAATAAAAGACTTGTACAAAGAAAATTACAAAATACTACTATTAAAAGCAAACACACAGATCTACATAAATTGAAGAATGTTCCATGTCCCTAGGTAGAAAAGATTAACACTGTGATATTGTCAATACCCTCCCAAAGCAATCTATAAATATAACACAATTCCAATCTCGATCCCAACTTCATTCATTAATCAAATGAAAAAATTAGTTGCCAACTTTATATGAATGGGAAATGGATACAGGATAAGCAAAGAACTACATAAAGAGAAATCAGAGCCTTTCATTTCCCAACATCAAATTCTTCTAGACCAGCGGTTCTCAACCTGTGGGTTGCAACCCCTTTGGGGGTCAAGCAATCCTTTCACAGGGGTAGCCCAATTCATAACAGGTAGCAAAATTACAGTTATGAAGTAGCAACAAAAATGATTTTATGATAGGGGGGTCACCACAACATTAGGAACTGTATTGAAGGGTCACGGCATGAGGTAGGTTGAGATCCACTGTTCTAGACAGTCACAGCACTAAAAAACAACCTGGATCTAGTAGAGAGCCCAAGAATAAATCCATCCACTTACAGACAATTGTTTGTCAACAGAAAGCCAAAAAACATTCAATGATAAAGAGATTGTCTCTACAACCAATGATGCTGGCAAAAATGGGTCTCCATCTGCAAAAGATTTAAACAGGACCCATACATCACTCTATATAAAATTATGAACTCAAGATGAACGTACGTTCTAAATGTTAATCCCAGAGCTATAAACAACATTAATGAGAACATGAGAACAAACGTAAGGGCCCTAATACAGGGCATAAACACACTAGCAAACATAGCAGGGGGAAAAAAAGGTTGAAAAAAAATAGATGACTAGAACCTACTACAAATTAGACCATCATATGTATCGAAAGACTAGAGGAAAAACTGAAGGAAGGCCCCGAGCATCCCTGTCCCCCAGAAAGGATGACAACAACTGTCCCCAGGATCAGTAAAGAATATCCAAGTTGTCCCTGCCCCTCCTGCAAGGAAGGCCCCAGTCATCCCAGCAACTAGGAAAGAAAGACCTTGGACATTCTTACCTCCTTTCAAAGAAGGCTCCAGTTATCCCTATACCCTAGAAAGGTAGGTTCAGACCATACCTGTCATCCTACACCCCAGTAAGAAAGACCCCAGGTATAACTGTGGTGACCTAACAGTGAAGGTCCTGGCTGTTCCAATATCAGGGTAGGCCCCAGTTATTCCTGGGACCTGGCAAGTAAGAACTCAACTGGCTCTGTGTGGTAGTTACATAATCTGTTGTCAATTTGA
>NW_022111319.1:2733161-2734888 GCF_000313985.2 Echinops telfairi
GCTAATTGATTCAGACTGACATAGAAAACATCAACAGACCCATGACAAAAGATGAAATAGAGTATATCAATAAAAACATCAAACCAAGAAAAGTCCAAGATACCTAGTATTCAGAGAAGACCTGTCACCAGTTCTAAACAGACTATTCCAGAATATTCCTAAACACATTTTATGAAATGAGAATAACCCTGATACCTAAACCAGCCAAACACACAAGAATAGAAAACTACAGACCAATAGTCCTTATGGACAAAAATGCAAAAATTATCAATGAAGTCCAAGCCTACTGAATCCAACAATATATCAGGGAAAATATTATCAATATATGTTACCAATAAATCAGAAAAATAGATCAATTGAGATTTATATCAGTTAAACAAGGATGGCTCAATATTAGAAAAAGAATCAATGTAATCCACCACATAAACAAAAAAATTATATCCACATAATCTTTGACAATTTCAAAGTCCCATTCCTGGAAAAAAAACATGCAATAAAATGGAGATACAAGGGACATTTCCCAACATAATAAAGGCCATATATGAAAACCCAACAGCCGACATCTCACTCAATGAGGAAAAAACTGAGATAATTTCCCCTGTGGATGGAAACCAGACAAATGTGGCCTCTATCACCACTCTTACACAATATTGTGCTAAAAGTCTTAGCCAGAACCTTTGGTGGTGGTGATGTTAGGTGGCGTCAACTTGTTTCTGAGTCACAGAAACCCTACGTACAGCAGAAAGAAACACTAACCAGTCCTGCATCAGTGTCATAATTGTTCTTATGTTTGAGCTCATTGTTGATGCCATTGTGTCAATCCATCATTTCAAAGGCCTGATTCCTTTCTGCTACCCCTCTATTTTAACAAGCATGATATCATTCTCCAGGCACTGTCTCCTGAAGACATGTCCAAAATATGTGAGATGAAACATCTCCATCTTTGCCTCAAAGGAGCTCTCTGGTTTTATGAGGTGATATCCCCCCCCAAAAAAAACAGGAAATTTTTTTTTCTGAGCTATGCATTTAATTTTTTTTTTACAAAATAACCTTATCACTCTCGATTACACTTAATACATTTGTCACATCTGCTATTCTATTCTTGGAAACATTTTTCAAGCTCATCTATTTGGGTGGCTGAAAGAACCTCCCTTGTTTTTTTCTTCACCTATTCTATGTTGTCAAACCACTCTCCTTTCCTGTCTCTCTTCATTCCTGAAACAAAAAGAAGTCACACGAAGAGAGATCATGTGAGTGAAGTGCACGGGGCAGTAGAAGCATGCTGTTTTTTTGTAAAAACTGGTGCACTGAAAAGCTGTGTAAGCACGTGCATTGTCTTGGTGGCAAAATCAGCCCCCCGTCTGCCACAAAGCAGGCCTTTTTGTGCACACTGTTACGCAATCTTTTCAGAACCTCCAGATAGTTTGATTAACAGTCTGACCTAGTGGAACGAACTCCAAAAGCACTATCCCCCTCACATAAAAAAAATAGCATTGTCTTGATCTTTCATTTCACTTGATGAGCTTTTTTTCAGGCAAGGTGACAATGGCATCTTTCACAGGCTTGACTGATATTTGCTTTCGGGGTAGGGAGAATAGCACCATGTCTCATCACCAGTAACAACCATGGGGAAAAAATGGCTGGGTTGCTTTGGAGCTGTTCTTTCAAAGCACAGCATGTTTCCACTCGATACTTTTTACTGGTCAGTCAGAACCTGAGGCATAAAT
>NW_022111319.1:2735256-2736177 GCF_000313985.2 Echinops telfairi
CATCACAAAAATTGAGATTTGAAGAAACGTGCCTTTACAAAACAATTCACTGTGACCAGAGAGGACCTTCAAAGGTGATGCCACTTGGTGCACTAACTTAGAGCAAGTTACCTGTTGCTCACCTAGTGGTAAAAATGCATACTATGAATGCTCTGCCCAGCTGAGATTTCTTCCCACCTTTTTTTTTGGGGGGGCGGGTGACCCCTTATACTTCTTCAAAGACAGATTTGTTTATTCTTTTGGCAGTCCATGCTACTTTCAATATTCTTAGCCAGTATTAATTTAAATGCATCAATTCTTTTATGGGCTTCCTTTCTCCCTCAAGACCCTATTTTAATTTATTCTAAATTTTTAATATTCTCTGCAATTTCTTAGATTGAGGCCTTCAATTGTTCCATATGGTCATTGTTGCTGAGTCCTTGTTTGTTATTTACCATTGTTTTGTATGTTTATTTGTATAGGGAAACTGTTATGGGGGAATTTGGAAGACACTATGGTGGGAGAAATAAGGAGTCAATATCACTGTGTACAGGATGCTAGAAAAGGTTCCAAAGTTGATTGTGGTGATAATTGCACAACTATTCTTGATATGACTACACTACTGAATTGTACGATATGTTAATTATATCTCAATAAAATTGAAACAATCAAAGTCAATGAATACTAGGTATCAATTTATGAATGTTATTTTAGTATTAATTTAAATGTCATTTAAAATGAATTTCTCGTGGCACTCTGATTAATAAAACTTTGTCCAGTAATTTTGATATAAAATTCACATATCATATACTTCTTTTTTTTTTCATTTACAAGTTAAGTCACTTGTAAAAAGAGAGAGTTGTAGATACATTATCACAATCAGTTCTAGTGTACCTTTCCCCTCCTGCTTTCATTATTTGCTCCACAATTCTCATCCTCCCC
>NW_022111319.1:2736491-2764493 GCF_000313985.2 Echinops telfairi
GGCCAGAGGGGATCTGCCAGAGGCTAAAACCGACTAGGTACTCTGCAAATGGGTTTCTCCCACTGTCCTCCATAGCCTTCTCCAAATGGGGTGTTCACAATTTGAGCTCTGATATCCTTCTCTTCATCATATTTGGCTTTTGTCACCTTTGGATCACACAGGCTGGTGTGATCTTTGATATGGACTTAGTCAATGACTCATTTAGATGGCTACTTGTTTGAACACAAGCCTTTAAGACCCCAGACACTATTCCAATTGATAGCATAGCACCATCTGCTTTCTTCACAACACTTTGCTGTAGCACCCATACCTTCAGTGATCACTTCATAAGGGCAATTATCAAGCAGGGCCATGTTATAAGAACTAACTGTTCTTGGACTGGAGCTAGAATTAAGTGGGAGTCCAGAGTCCATCCACTTGTCCACAGGTGGTATAGGACTGTGGTTTACTTTAGCAGTCTTATTGCCATTTAATGACAAAAAAATGAACAATCATCCCCCTGGACATAAGATAAAATTGATAACATGATTGTCTAGTGGTATAGAATTTAAAGTACTGTTGAGAAAAAGAGGTCACACAAGTATAGTACAGCTGTGACCCCCAATCCAAGAGCTGTTGCTTTGTCCAGATTGAATTCCTAGATGATTGAGGTCTGTTTACATTGAGCATGGAAGTTGGTGCTAGGCGAAATTTTCTGTAACATTGCTTTACAAGGGCAGATCTCTGCCTATCTGATTAATACATGTAATATTAATGTAAGAAGGGCATAAAGATAGTAAATATATGGTGTTTCTGGGACCCCTATCACTGGATGCCTGCTATGCCTGAGATCCCAACCAAGGTCCACTAACCACCAATTCCACAGTCTTGGGGTGACTGGCAAATTTTTCTCTTGTCAGGGAATTTAAATTTTTAAAAGAAATTAATGAGGTTCAATTTAGAAGGTGACCAGCACAATGGTCTTGCTGTCACCAAGTCGATTCTGAACCACAGCAACTCTATAGGACAGAATACAACCGTCCTTGTGGGATTCAGAGACTGTAACTCTTTTACGGAAGTAGAAAGTTTCATCTTTCTCCCACAGAGTGACTTACTTTGCAGTTAGCAGCCCAATGTGGAACCCACTAAGCCTCCAGAGCTCCAATCAAGATGGTAAAGGACATAAAATATACACAAGGTATGCATCATATGAAATGTTTGGGAGCTCTGTGAGAATGTGTGAAGACATATATTAAACATTATATCCGTCCTCATCAAGTTTAACAACTTAATGGAGTGTTCAGAATAACCACCATAAAAACATAACTGATACAATGTTAAGCATTCCTCCCAAAAGATATGTCATTAGTGGTAAAGGAGATTCAAGACAAAGATGAAATAGGAAAAAATCCATTAGTGAAGAAAGTTGAAAAATTAGTAAATCTAAGGCATAAGGAATAGGAAGGGCATGTGTTTAGATGGGGGAAACAGTGAACAAAGGCATACTCAATTCCCACTACTGGATAAATACTGTCAATTCTCATTACTTGAACCTAACAAGAGTCACTAGACTCATTTTATTCAATATCAGTCTAGACCATTTCATCAGTCTTCTGCAATTCCTCTGGCTATATTCTTACCTAGTCCTTCCCAGAGGTAGTTTTAAAAATAAATTAGCAATACTTTCTTTGCCCGTCAACTTTTATATTCAATTCTGCTTTGATGCACATCTATCCAAGGGAAATTATCCATATTTTAATCTCGAATCTGCTGATACTCATTTAAATCTCTAATGACAAAAGGTCCAGCAAGGATAGTTTTCTTCAGCAGCATATAATGACTGATACTTTTCTATATCAAGATAAACTATTTGTTATATACAGTTTACAATCCAATTCACAAAACGTTAATTTAAAATTTCTTTCTCTCAAAAGTTCCTACAAGTCTTTAATCCATTTCTTCGTAAAGTGGTCAGGCATCTTGATTTTTAACATCACATAAGTAAGTGAGTTCACATAATGCATGATTTTCCTAACAATTAATTTAATTTAGTTTGGATTTAATTTTTAGATATTAGAAGTACATGCATTGGCAAATGGATACTCAAATTTCTAGCCATATCATCTTATTTATCAAATTTAACATTATTAACATAACCAACTCATTGTTTTAAAACTACTGTTGTAAGAACAAAAATTCAAATAAGTTTTGCAAATCTCTAGGATTGCAGAAGACTACAGCTTTCAGTGGGAGCCCTAAATACATTTTGAATCTATACATATATTAAGCCTCTATTGAGTTAGTTCTATAAAAAAATTTTCCCTCAGGAAGTGTGTGTTTCAAATATAAAATTCCTAGAACTCCTCAGACCAACCCAGGGTAGGGTAGTATGGCCCTCAGAGATTGGCCAGAGTGATTTTGATGGGAACTGGGATGCCAGTGTTGTACACTTATATAATAAATCCTGACCAAGATAGTCAGAGGGCCTGGAACTAATCCTTTTATCTTGTAAATTTCTTGATTCTGATAGATATGGTTGCTTTCCCATTTATATAGTCCTGCCTGTAACTATGATGAATTAAGATTCTGCCAATCATGATTTTATTATTAATTTATTTTGTTTTCTAGACTTCCATAACAGTTGCCCACACACATTTTGGTGCCTCGAATATTCAACTTGTTTTGAGTTATATTTGTCCTGCTGTTCAAATAAATGGCATCAGTTTTCCCCTGTCAGCTCTAGTTTTTTGAGGTGCTGAACATATCCCATATACCACTCTTCAAACTGATCACCCATAAAAAGATCAGAATATTTTAATATAGTGTTTGCTAGGCCTGAGATAGAAGAAGTACACACTGGCTTTATTTAAAGTAGTTTGTGTTGTACTAAATGTTTAGATCAAGTTTTGCTTCACATGGTGTCCTTTGATCCAAAGATATAACTGAACAGTGCAAATTACATTAACTTGGAATTTTCCCTAGTATCACTTTACCCTATTTAGGAACTGAATAGCAGACAGCTCCAATTTGTTATCTTATAAAGGGGTCCGAAATAAGAATAACTCTACAATAATTAAGGTGCCCTAATGGTGTAGTAGGTTATGTGCTTAACTGTTAACCACTAGGTCAGTTGTTGAATCTCACCAGCCATTCTACAAGAGAAAAGATAAGACTTTCTGTTCCCATTCAGCTTTGCAGCCTCAGAAAAACCTCCAAGAGAAGTTCCACTCAGTCCTATAGGGTCACTATGAGTTGCAAACAATTTACTGATAGTGAGTTTGGGACAATAAATAGAGATTTAAATGTTCTGAAACAAAAAAAAAATGGATCTCTCAGTGTGTCAGATTGGGTTGACTAGAGAAACAAATCCAGAGACCCTGATGTATGTGTAAGAGAGAGCTTTATATCAAAGAGTAATTGTATATTAAGAAAACGTTCCAGCCCAATCCAGATCAAGTCCATAAGGCCAATAATAGCCCGTAAGTCCAATAGTAGTCCAAAAATCCTTCTCCAGACTCATGCAGCCACATATAATGATGCAGGCTGCAGGAGGATCACAAGCTGGTGGGTAAAAATTCTTGTGGATCCAATGGCTGTGGAAGCATCACAGGGCTGTCTCTGCAGGACTCAGCCACATCGCTTGCTCAGATCTCAGCATAGCTCCACATGGCTTGTCCACAATAAGACAAACACAGAGAGAGGAAAATCCCAGAATCCTCATAAGAAGATCATGTCCACAAGGAGGCATCATCAGGCTTTGACCTGATTGACAGCCACTCTTAATATCTGCACATTGACATGAGATTATGTAACTACCACAGACTACCCCTTGTCAACTTGATATTTTAACACAACTCTTTAGCCATACATAATTTTTAAACAATAGTAAAATCACATTTGGGCCTAACATTACAAAACTAAAATGCATATAACGTAAAATATGTCAGTCTCATTTAAATATAATACTCTATAAGCGAACAAAACAAAAATATTATAGACTTAACAATTGCAGTTATGTGAACACCTACACCTTAATCCTATAATCCTATGAGTATATACCCCCACCTATGAAAATTTGTAAACCAGCCACTTCATGTTTTTATCCCCCCAATTTTGGGTACCCAATTTCTACACTGCCCACTTATAGCAACCCAATTATCTGAGAAGACAAGCATGTTCTTTGATGTGAAGAATCTCCATTCCATTTGAATTCTTGTGAGTCCACATCCATAAGCAAAGTCAAAACAGTCCATCCATAAAGTCATCAGCAATATGCACCAATTTACAGCTTCAAAAAATTCTTATCACATCTGATTAGGTTCTGGTCAACTCAATGTGGACTGCCTCGTTTAGCCTCAGGAAGATGCCCATTGGCCGCCTCGCCTTTTGACCATGGGTCTATTCACAAATTCTCAATAACCCAAGCCCCCTTGGGCTAGGTAATGAACTTCAGACCAGCCTACCTGCTCTCTGCTTTCAACTTCTCCTCTAGTCCCCGTGAACCAAGTCCACAGGTGTCAGTGCCCATACTCATCCCATTTATTGCTGCATTTCCCCAACTTCCACTCAATAAGTGGATCCAGGTGGTCATCTAGCAAGCATGTCAGGTTAAGATTCAGTCCTAGAATTTCAGGTTAACATTCAGGTTAACACATTTAGTCCTAGAAAGGAGAGTTCTTTAATGGCTCCAGATTTTTCCAACTTCAGGCAAAAACCACTAGTTCAAAATTCAAAAAGCCAAAAGGGTTCCTTTTTCTTCTTTAGTCTGTGAATAGCCCCCTAGGCAAGTCTCTTCAAATGCGAATGTCTGGAGCACTCAAGACACTGGGTGCAGCTTATCTTTTCAGTGCCTTCTTTGCAGGCCTTTCCTACACCCATTTAAAGATCCAGTTCAATGACTGAAGGCTAGTAGGCTTACAACCTCTTTAGTTTTACTTCCCAATAACCATTTCTATCACACATCATTTCAATTACAATAGGCAGAAGAAATCAGTACAAACCTAGTAGCGCCTGATCCTATACACATTGTTAAAACAGTCAAATGCAACCCTTGTCTATCTTATCTTAATCCTTATCTAAACTATTCCAATTATATGACATATGGCCTTAGGTCTCTGACTCTATCAAGCCAAGGTGGGGCCATTTGTCAGTAATTTTGACCTTCTATGAGCCATTTTGACAAAGCAGCATGGTCTGAGAAATTCAATCGGCGATTTCCTTCCCTGAGCTCAAGATTCACATTTACCACATTCATTTTCAACATTTCAGACAGGAATAACCAAAGACAACTTTTAGGAATCAAAACTTTAATTGCCCATATCCTTTCCAGAAAACAATCAAGTAAACAGTGTGGCTTTATCTGACCTCTGGCTAGCCAAAGGAAAACTACCATAAGGCAGAGGTCAAACAAATATCCACTCTCCATCTTCATGATTTGTTTCCCCAGTACTCCACTCTTGGTGCCATGATGTGTTATACCCGGTTGACTATAGAAACAAATCCCGAGACATGTCGAAATGTGTTCTGAAATGTTTACTGCATAATTTGAAGAAGTAAAATTTATATCTTTAAACTATTTGTATAAATAGTTTATACAATTGTATAAACTATTTGTATAAATTGCTATTTGTATAAAACTGATGTACGTATAAAAGAGACCTTTATATCAAAGAGTAATTGTATATTAAGAAAATATCCCAGCGCAGTCCAGATCAAGACCATAAGGTCAATATTAGCCCAGAAGTCCATTACAAGTCCAAGAATCCTTCTCCAGACTCATATATATATATAGAGAGAGAGAGGAAGATCCCAGAATCCTCATGAGAAGGCCACACCCACAAGGAGGCATCATCAGATTGTGGCTTGATTGACACGCTAAACAACTTCTCTACCTATGTACACAAATGCTTAAAAGTTAGATTTTTTTCTTATAAAGAAACTTGGAGTTAACCTCACCTCTGAAACATTTAACATGAAGTATCCGTTGACCTTGATATGTTGAAATGTGTTCTGAAATGTTTACTGCATAATTGGAAGAAGTAAAATTTATATCTTTAAACTACTTGTGTAAATTGCTGTGAAGTCTTATATTCTCAACACTCTGAATCACTCTCAAACCTTCCAAAAAATGCCTTTTTAATTTTCTTACTTTTCACTCTTCTCAAGCTATGTTCTGCTTTGCAATATTGAATTTGTAGTGCCTGTATATCTGCAGTCTCCTATACAAAAAAAAAGCTTCCATCTAATCGAACCTTACTTCAAAATGACCTAATATGACAAAGAGGAACTGCCCCTTTGAGTTTCCAAACTTTTAAATCTTTTAAACTTTGCAGAGTGACTGGTGGCTTTGAACCACTATCCTTATGATTGGCAGCTCAATGTCTACCCAACTAGTCATCATGGGTCCATACACAGCTTCCCTTGGAAGTCCCTTAATAACTGAATATTTTTCAAATATTTCTTAACTTCTCTGTCTTATCCTGTAATATTTGGGCTTAATTCTCCTCATATTTAAAAGTAGGATGATAAAATAATAAATTAGTATAATTTTATAGCTGAAAATATAAGGAATGCCATTATCTAAGAAACTAGAGCTAAGGTGGTCTGCTCAGTGCAATTTTAAAATCAGCATCCCAAATAACCAAAGGAGCAGGTGTGAAAACAAATAACTAAGAAAATTTTTCTTGTTGTTGAGTTGTGTAATTAGCCATATGCTATGAATGCTTTGGGCAGCATTATGGCTCCATAATAATCATCTCCCTCACTCTGATTAGTTGTTTGTTTTTTTGTCTTTCTTTGCCCTGTTCAAGACTTAAGCAGTCTCTCAACATATTTTCAAGGAGATATGCCAATAATGATATATACCAATGGCCAATGACAAATGACCAGCTAACTGGTAATATCCACGAAGTAATACACCCCCCAAAAAAAATCCACGACGAAAGCTCCATTGGGCAAAGTTTTCTTTGTAAGTGTTTCGCTGGAATCTCCTTTGGGGGGATGGCCCATTTCAGAGAACAGCACCCGGCTGTGACATTTTGTTTCCTGCGCGGGGGAAAAATGCTGCAGAAACTGCTGTGGTCTTGAACACAGCTTACAAGGACAGCACTATCGGAAACACTCAAGGGTATGAGTGTTTTTCTCACTTGAAAAAAGTGAATTGTCAATTGATGACAAACCTCGTTCTGGACGTCCACCAACTTCTGGAATGGATGAAAATATTGATTAGTAGTGCATTTGGAGTTCATTCTACCAGGTCAGACTGTTAATCACGCTTTCTATTTAGAGGTTCTGAATAGATTTTGCAACCGTGTGTGACCAAAAAAGGCCTGATTTGTGACAGACAGGGGACAGGTTTTGCCATCATGACAATGTACCTGCTCACGCAATCATTTCAGTGCATCAGTTTTTGACAAAAAACAGCATGCCTCTCTTGCCCCATGCACCTGACTCACGTGATCTCACACTGTGTGGCTTCTTTTTGTTTCTGCAAATGAAGAGACATGAAAGGACAGCGATTTGACAATGTAGAAGAGGTGAAGAAATAACACAGGGAGGTGCTGTCAGCCGTCCAAACAGATTTAAGTTTGAAAACTGTTTCCTATAATGTAATCACAGATTTGACAAAAGTATTAAGTATAACAAATAGGATATTGAAGATGATTAGGTTTTTTGTAAAAATATCTAAACACGTAGCTTTGAAAAAAATCCATTTTTGGCCCCGCCACTGCCCCCCCCACACACACATATACTTGTAAATGCTAATGTGACTCAAATACCCCAACTATATCATTAAAACTAGAGTAGGTCAATGAAAGAAAACATAATACTTATATTGAACATCTATTGTGTTCCAATAGATGTGCTGTTAGTAAGCATCGGACTGTAAACTGCAAGGTCAATAGTTCAAACCCAACAGTCACTACGCTGCTGAATAAAGATAAGGTTGTTTG
Source organism: Echinops telfairi (assembly GCF_000313985.2). NCBI lineage: Eukaryota > Metazoa > Chordata > Mammalia > Afrosoricida > Tenrecidae > Echinops > Echinops telfairi. The sequence continues at coordinate 2,744,423 of NW_022111319.1, forward strand.
CTTCCATAAAGATTTATAGCCTCAGAAATCTCAGAAACCCTAGTATGCCAATGAATCAGCAAGTTTAGTTTACTTTCGTTTTTTGGTTATTATAGGGAAGAAAAAGAAAACTACCTTAGCTGAATCCAGGTGTCAAAATCTAACCGAGTTCTAATTAACTTAATAAAGACATTTCACTTTTCATTATAAATATTAAAATATTATCTACACATAGATCAAGTACTTAACTTTATTTGCAATAGTAGTGGCCCATAGTTTTGGTTAACAGTTCTACTAGGATCATTGTGTTTCATTATAGTGATTATATAAAGTCAGTATAATTTGTATTGGTGGTAGCAGAACTTACGTTAGCCTTGAAACATATTTTTTAAAAGCCATGGTATTGAATAAAATTTTATTGAGACTACTAGTACAGTACTTTTGTGAGACAGACATTATTTTTAGAAAAGAATGAAATTTAATCAGCTTTAATTTAGTAACCTCCAAAAAGAAACAATCACACCCCTTACAATGTCTCAAGTGAATTTTTAATTGGTGTCGCTCCTAGTTGAGGGGGAAAATCGTCTTTTGCTAAAACATGGTCCCATTTGCTCTGAGATGCCAAATAATGAAGTTTAAGATAAATGCACTGAAATTGTAATAACCAAAATAAGCTTTTGTATAAAATAAAGTTAATAAACGCAAACCATCACAGATTGTGAACTGACATAATTTCTTCAAATTCTGTTCTTGATTCACTGAGGCTTTCCACCAACCATATGTTTGTATGTTTGTTTATCTTTGAGGACAAAACTTGTTCTTAAGGTTATGTTCCTGATTTGTTAACTGTATCTTAAAGAAGTCATATTTTGAGTATATACAATAGAGTTTCACAAACTTTGTTTATAATTTAGGATCTGTATAGAGACGGGCAACTACTGTAAATTTACATGAAATACTAGAGCGTACCCAGAGAGTATCATTTTTTAATATTTTATTTTTGGGGGGCTCTTACAGTTCTTATCAAAACCCATACATATATCCATTGTGTCAAACACATCTGTGAATATATTGTCATCATCTTTTACAAAACATTTTCTTTCTACTTGAGCCCTTGGTATCAGCTCCTCATTTTCACCCTCCCTCTCCCACCCTCCCTCCCCCACGTCCCCTTGATAATTTATAAATTATTCTTTTTTTCCATGTCTTACACTGACTGCTGTCTCCTTTCACCCACCTTTTTCACCCAAAGAGTATCGTTTTTAATATTTAAAAAATGAGTATAAGGACTACTAATATATTCCAGAGAAATTAATTTTGATGAAGAAATCACATAAAAGTGATAAAATTATCAGGCAAGAGTGTCATAATTTACAATAACATAAAATTCTCTATCCATAAAAAGTAAAATAAATGACAAATAAAATTCTTTGCATTGACAAGAGTCTCTGAGTAGTGCAAATGATTAATGACTTGATTACTAACTGAAACCTTAGCGATTCAAGTCCACCCAGAGTAAACTCAAACAAAAGTTCTGGCAACCTACTTCTGAAAATTTAACTACTGAAAATGCTATAGAGCAGAGTGCTACCCTGTAGCAGATGGAATCAAACTACTTTTGCTTTTAAGTGTGACAATTAAAATTTGGAATGTGAATGTCACAAGCAATATATCAGCCTATTCTCAGGATTTTAACTTTTCTTCTGTACTCTTTTCCTTGCTTTAAAAAGAACTGCCTTGGGCCCCAAACTTTGTTTATTAAATAGAACATTCAACTAACTACAAATCACTGCATTTTCTTACAATGGCACAGAAAAGAACCATATCAAGAATGGTGAGAGTACAAGAATAGGAATATAAAAACTACAATATTTTCTCTTAGGGGAAAATTCATTTTCAATGGTATGATTCTCTTTTCTTTCAACATTGCTATTTCTAATCAAAACAAGGAATGAGGGTTCTCCTGAAACCTTGCCTGGGTCTATCACAAAAAAAGACACAAGCACAATTTCAATTATAAAAGAAAAATAGAAAGCCTAAAGCTAACAATTTCAACAAACCATTTGGGCTCCTCATAGAAAATTCCTTTCTTGCAAAGAAACTCAAAATACTTTTATTGCTCACATTAAAAACAAAAGCAAAAACTGGCATTCCTGTGATATAGCTCATTTCTTCTATTTTACAGAGTGAAAAGAAGGTACTGATTTATAACTCAGTTCCCTAAGATCCTTTACTTCCCAATCCAGAGCTTTCTTGTTGATCAGCACAGAAAATATGTGAAGAATTCCAATCATCAAGCAAAATAAAAAGTCACAGTTCTTCAGTTCTAAGTTCTAAAATAGCTGTGTTCTATGACAGGAACCAGTCTAATTCATAATTTTGTGCATTTCCCTCATCTGGATATTGAATCTTTAAAAGCATTCCATCAAGGCTTACACTACCCAGCTTATGTGATTTTCTTAATCAATCCCACCATTAACTATCATAAAGAATTTCCAGTACTTTGGTTTTAGGGAATCATTACTTAAAACGATTGAAAACACTGGAGTTTTAAGTTACTGTAGATTCGTTAAACGGCAAGTCTCAGGAAAGAAGCACTATTTCCGATGGCACAAGCTCGCAGTGTACTGTTCTACAGGCATGACCAGTCCGAAGAACACTTCCTGCAAGAGAAGAGGTACAGAAGAGAAGATCCAAAGTAAACAAGTCTATTTAAAATGTTTCTAAGTTAGGACTCTAAACTCTCTAGATTTACTTGATCCCTACAGAGTTGAATATTGTATCAGCAAGTGTTAGGAAATATATGTTGAATTGATAACTGAAGCGATTTTGCATATTGTACAGTAACTATTCCCTCTGCTTCTAAAGTTCTGAGAAATTAATCTCTCTTTTTACCACACAGAAAGGAAAAATATCCTTCACAGATCACCACAATCTTTGTCCCCGAATCCAGGGCAACAATAAACAAAGAGCACTACATCCACACATTAGCAAGGAGATTGTATGTTTCCTTTTTTTAACTAAGTTTACTAAAGAAAACTAGTTATTATATTTCTTGGACAGTTTATGGTCGATCCTTACATGAAAGGATTGGGTGACCTGCTATCATCCCATCTAGCCCAATGCTTCTAATATTTTATCTTTAGTACATGTTTGTTGCTGATAAAAATGACAGATACAGAGCCAATTTCTATAAAATACAGACAGAATTTCCGGTATTAAGCTTAAGATTTCTTAGTAGCAGTGGCATTAACCACCAATAATAAAAACTTGAAAGCCTCAATTCTGTTTCTACAAAAATAATCATGGTAATAAAAGAAATTTTACCCACCAGTATAGTGGAGGTCAAATGGATTATGATATCTAGTAACTCTTGATAAAAAGACATCTATTTTTGACAAGGGTTCTGCATTTGTGGTAGGGAAAATTTGATATTTTGAAAATATAAAAATCATGATATATTTCAGAACAGGGAGGGTAATTGGGAAAGGAACTAAAATTCGCCTTACTTAATGACTTGATGGAAACATAAGAAAAATATTGGTTTTTCATAGTGATATTATTTATGTTAACATCCTTTAACCTTTTCATCATATGCTTGATCAAAGACAAATAACAAGTCCCAGTGAAAAGTCTAGCTCAAAAGATGATATTTAACATTTTTACTTATAGCAAGAGTGTGAATTAAACACAAAGTAAATGAATCAAACTGCTATACAAAATCCTGAAACAATCATAAAATCAAATTCTTCATAATCATATAGCCTTGGAAAAGAAAATAGCTAAGCAGAGCAGCCAGGGAGCAGTAAATATACGATACTTCGAGAGTTGAGGTATTGTAATAAAAGAGTTAATGAATATTCCTCCGATTTTTCAAAGCATAACCGTTTGCAAAAAGACCAAGGCTAAGTAAGGTAGGGGGTATAAGTAAGTATAAAATGCATTGTTTAAATAATAAAAATGGGGCTTGGGGTGCTTTGTTTCAAAACTCCAAAGTGACTGATAGAAAGAGGCAATGATACCATGTATCTTTAACTTGTCATTATATGCCTCTACAAATTGTTCAAATATAAGAATAAAATGTAAATTATCCTTGGGATCTACTTCCCACATAGTCTCTCGTGAAATGGCAAGAAAACTTGACACCAGTCAAAATGGGGCAATAAGATATTACTCTGTGCAGAATAGTTATTCCAGGAGATCACTGTGCAGGTGAGTTGAAAGGCAAATTGCATTGGGGGGTGAAGTGAGAGGGGGGCAGGCAGGAACTTGCTGAATCCTGTGAGATCATTTATCAATTCGCAGATATTTGGTCCCTAAAGTACCTCTGCCTTTGATCCCTTCATATGATTCCATTTTTCTGGATAATATGATAAGTCCTCAAAAATCTACTTCTCCCTTCATTTTGGCTGAAGGGAGACTAAGGAATCCTTATTCCTGGTCCCTTCTTGCACTTAGTAATTTGTGTCCAGAATCCAGAGGCCAGCCTAATCTAAAGCCAAAAATACGAAACCCACTGTCACTCAGTCAATTTTGACTTAGAGAAACCTGATTGTAGGGTTTCAGGGCCTATAAATCCATATGGAAGTAGATAACCTCACCTTTCCCCCACTGAGGCTTGAACTGCCAACCTAGCCAGTTAGCAGTCCAAAATTTATCTACCAGCACTACCAGGACTCTTCAGCCCAGTCTAAATTGCAATAAGTACTTTCTAAATAAATGAGTTAGTTTGGGACTGCAAGGAAGAGACTGCAACACAATCCCCAGAACCAGAATTGAAAGAATTGTCTAAATAATCAAACTAAAATTTCAGCTTGGCACAAGGGTCTTCACATGAGCATTTCTGTCGAGGACTTAGATGGTGGATGTATCTGCATCTTTGTCTGGTGCGTACTATTTAGTTCAATGCAGAAATACTGGGTAGAGCTCCTTAGACTTTCTGAGCTAGAATTTAATAATGTAATTTATGTAGAGTCGAAAATGTCTAATTTAATTCTATTTATCTTCATCTTTTTTCTTAAATTGCATTTTTGCCAAGTCCCAAATCAGCACCCCGTCCCAAAACAAATAGGGGTTATCTTCCTACTAACCTCCCTGAAAGTAGATTTTGATTGGGGAAAGATGGAATAACACGTAATAAAAACATTTTTTAAACAAAAACAAATCAGGTCCATTGTACTTTCTTATGATTAAAATAGCTTATCTCATATTAAGAAGTCAGGATGTAGAAAGCTATATTCTCTAAAACTTAAAACTAGTTTTACTGACATTTGGCAAATGAAGGTAATGAAAAATTTCCAGCTGCTCTTCATACTTTCTATAAGAACTTCACAACTTTTCTGCCCTTTCTCTTAAATGGGTAATTTTAATGTGCCAATTAATATAAAGATTCTTTGTTTCACAGTTAATACAGATTTTATATAATAACTGAAATGAGGAAGCATTATGTTTACAGTACTTTCTGAAATAATATTTGTCTTGACAAAAATTTTCCAATGGATATTTTCAAATAGAAATAATATTTTAGTGTTTATTTAGTTTCATTGTTTTCTATTTTAAATATTCATTTTCTTTTATTGAGTTGTTTATAAAAATTGTTTATAAGAATTTTCCAGTAAAAGGCATAACAGTTGTTAAAAGATAATATAAAACAAACATTAAAAATGGAAGCAAATATGGACTATTAAAAGAAAAAAACACACACTGATTGCTATCAAGTCAATTCTCGCTAATAGCAACCCAGTGGGGCAGAGAACTGCCCCCACTAATTTTCTTTAAAGAATGTAACTCATTAGAAGAGTAGCTAGCCTCATCGTTCTCCCATGGAGTGTCTAGAGGTTTTGCAGTTACTAGCCCAATGCATCATCGCTTTTCCACCAGGCTCTGAATTTATCTCACCCTGAAAGTTCTGCAGTTTCCAAAATTCAGCGGATAAGTGATTGAAAACCCCACAGGTCCAACAGGCCTTCCCATTATCTAACCTACATTTTTCCTACTTCAGTCCCCTTTAACTCATTTGGTCTCAGAAACACCATATTGCTTGTTGCCTTTTTTCTAGGACTGATTGTCTTTCTCTTCCCTGCGCCTTCCTTCAAAGTCACTCGTTCTCACATTTTTTCCTCTCTCCCAAATATTTGGCATGATCAGCTGCATATTTGGCATGAGCCTATACTGTTTTATAGCACTAATTTAGACTCTATTGTCAGCTTGCACACTGAGCAGGAAAGATAACTTTCACTATTAATTTTTTAAAAACAAGTATCCCAACTACTAGCCATTGAGTTAGATTAAAACTGATTCTAGATGAGGAAATAACACTTATATGATCATCTAAGTAGAGAAAACAGACAAATAGGATTGTTTAGGGTAACATTCCGGTTAATTTGGTTTTGTTTGTTTGTTTAATAACTTTGGAATAAAACATTTAAATTATCTTCCTTTTCCCTTCTCAAAATGATTCAGGTATGTGTCTATATGCTCACTTCTTCCTCTTTATTTACTTCATTCCTTTGCCATTCTCAATTGTGATATGGCCTTTGCCATTTGACTGAATGTGTTATTTTCAAGATTATTAATAGGAATAATTTTAAAGTGTAATGGTCCTTTCTGTTTTCATTATTCCTGTGTGGATGAGCAACCAATGCTAACCCTATTTGAAAAATGTTCCTCCTCTATTTTCCAAATAAGATGCTACTCTAATATTTTCTTCTTTTAAAAGAATCATTTTATTGGGGGGCTCTTGAGCTCTTATCACAATCTATACACACATCCATTCTGTCAAGCATATTTGTGCATATGTTACCATCGTCATTTTCAAAACATTTTATTTCTACTTGAGCCCTTGGTATCAGCTCATTTACCCCTCCCCCACCGTCCCTCCCTCAGGAATCCTTGAGAATTCATAATATTTTTTCCATGCCGTACACTGACTGATGTCTCCCTTCACCCATTTTTCTGTTGTCTCTCCCCCTGGGAGAGGGTTATGTGTAGATCATTGTGATCAGATCCCACCTTCCCCCTACCCTCCTGGTATCACTACTCTCATTATTGGTTCTGAGGGGTTTATCGTGCGGGATCACCTGTATTTCCAGCTCTAATCTGTACCTGTGTACATGCTGTGGTCTAGCCGGATTTGTAAAGTAGAATTGGAGTCATGACAATGGGGTGGGGGGAGGAAACATTAAAGTACTAGAAGAAAGTTGGGGTGGGGGAAGCATTAAAGAACTAGAAGAAAGTTGTATGTTTCATCTGTGCTATATTGCACCCTGACTGGCTCGTCTCTTCCTTGTGACCCTTCTGTAAGGGGGTATTCAATTGTCTAAAGATGGGCTTTGGGTCTCCACTCCACACTCTCCTTCATTCACATTGATATGATTGATATGTTCTGAGTCTTTGATGCCTGATACCTAATCCCATCGATACCTCATGATCACACAGGCTGGTGTGCTTCTTCCATGTTGGCTTTGTTGCTTCTCAGCTAGATGGTGGTTGTATATCTTCAAGCCTTTAAGACCCCAGACGCCATGTCTTTTGCGAGCTGGGCACCATCAGTTTTCTTCACCACATTTGCTTATGCACCCATTTTCTCTTCAGTGATCATGTCGGGAAGGTGAGCATCACAGAATGTTGGGTTATTGAAACAAAGTGTTCTTGCATTGAAGGAGTACTTGAGTAGAGGCCCAATGTCCATTTGACACCTTAATATTTAACATATATGTAGATAGCTATATTTCCCTATTGTTATATATAAATATATTTACATATGTACATGCCTGTATTTAGACCTTTATGAATGTCCTTTGCCTCCTAGTTCTTTTCTTTATTTCCTTTTACTTTCCTCTTGTCCCATTATGACGGTCGGCCTTCATTCAGGTTTCAGTAATTCCTCTTGGCTACATTGCCCTTGATCAAGCCTACCAGGCGTCCTATACCCTCCTCACCATCAATTTTTGATCACTTGTTGCTCCCTTGTCCCTGGGTTGGTTGATACCCACCTTCTTTTACCCTGCTTCCCCTTCTCCTGTATCTCTCTGGAACCGTTGGTCCCACTGTTTTCACCTCCAGATTATTTATGCCCGCCTATCTTATGTAGACAGACATACAGAGAGAATAATAAGCACATAAAACAAGACCGTGAAAGAAAACAAAACAACGGCATAAAAAGAAAAGCTTATAAATAGTTTCAGGTCTGTTTGTTGACCTTCAGGAGTGTTTTCTGGTCGAGTCTGATGGGGTGCCAGGCTCTGGGCCCCAAAGTCTATTTTTGGTATTCCCCGTGCACTTCATTGCTTGGTTCCCCTTGCTGTTCTGGTGCATGCCCTTAGTGCTTCACCCTGGTGTGATGGGGTCAGATCGAGCACAATTCCCACATAGTGTATCCAGTGTTGTCACCCTTAGTGCAATGGGTCAGTGAGGGATGCCATGTCTTGTAGTGGGGACAACTCTATGGTCCTCTCTGTGCATTGGCTGCTCTGAACAGGAATATCAACCTCAGTGCTTGATGGGCCAGGATGTGCTTCACTCTCTCTCCTTCCCTCTTCATTTGCAGCTGTGTGCTGTGATCAGGCACGCCCCTCTCCCTGATCTGTAGCTTCAGTACTGTCCTCTGAAGTGCATTCTTCTGAGGGCAAGGGGGAATGTTCTCCATGTAGTTATGATTGGGACCGGCTCCGCAGACTTTCTATTGGTTCCGATTCAGGCCGGTATGTTGCATTCACATCTTGGCATACCAGATTGAAGTCTGGTCCCTCTGTCCTCCTAATTCCTTCTGCTCTATAACATTCACCAATCCAACGTCCTGTCCTTATTCTAAAATCTCTTTTCATCTCACTCTTTAATTACACCTTCCAAGGAATTTCTTTCTTTGCCATGGTTTCAAACCTGACCTCTATGTCAAGGACTCCAAATCTTCTTTGAAACCACTATTGCTCCTTAATGTTTCCATCTAGCAATTGCACGTATTTTCTTGGGTGACCTGTTTGCACTTTATTTTTAAAATGTCATCCACTCATTTATTAATAAATATGTATGTAAAAACTGACCATGTGTAAATATATTCTGGGCTATGAGAGGCTCATACTGTAGTAGATGGAGTACATATGTTACTGCTCGTAACTCTTTTGTTGAAGTTTGAAATAGTACTATTTTAAAGTAGATATCTACAAAGTATCTTTAATTTTTGACAGGTTTATCAATAAGTGCAGAGGAAAGTTAGCAATTAAACAGTAAAAATATTGATCTGAATTCAAAATCTGTTCTGTTAGTACAAAGATATGATTTATGTGACTTGAAATAATTTCTATGCTAGAGACAATTCTACATCTTATGAAATACTTTAGAAACAAACATGTTGCTATATGCAATGTGCAGTCTTTGTATCATATGCTCTTTATATACAATGTCTCATCATCATATGAAATGAAAATTGCTGTAAATTTTTACTAAAAATGGATGTAAATCAATACCCATCATTGCAACTTCAAATATTTTCAGGAATTTTTATAAGTTACATTAGATAATTAGATCAAAGTGCTCTTATTCATTGGGAGTCTATTACTTATTGGGAAATGGTCTAGTTTTTCCTCAAAATATTTGTAAGAGCAATCCATGTTTTGAAAATCCACAGCTCAGATTTTGCTTCTTTCTTTCCCCAGAATCTCTTATCATACACTGCTGTACAATATTTGTTGTTGTTGTTGTTAGGTGCCATCAAGTAAACAACCCATCGCGACCCTATGCACAGCAAAATGAAACATTGCCCAGTCCTGTGCCATTCTCACAATTATTTCTATGCCTGAGTCCACTGATGCAGCCACTGTGTCAATCCATCTCATTGAGGCCCTTCCCTGTTTTCACTGCTTTTCCAATTTACCAAACATGATGTCCTTCCGCAGGGACTTGTCTCTCCTGACATGTCCAAAATCTTATGTCAATGGAAATCTCAGCATCCTTGCCTCTAAGGTGCACTCTGGCCCTACTTCTTCCAACAGAGAATGTTTTGTCCTTTCAGCAGTGCATGGTACTTTCAGTATTCTTCTCCAGCACCACAATTCAAATGCATCGATTCTTCTTCGGTCTTCCTTATTCAATGTCCAACTTTCACATGGATATGAGTGTGGCAGGTATATAATGTCGTACCAACTTGAAGATGCTTAAAAGTGTATGAGGTGGTATCCAACCTGTCAATCGGGTCACAGTCTGATGGTGCCCCCTTATGGGCATGGATTTCTCATAAGGAGGTCCGAAACTTGCTCCCCCTCTCTCTGCTGTTTCCTTCCTGCTTGCAAGCCACCCTGGAAGCTGCTTAAGCCCTGCCATATTTCCACCAGCCTTGGATCCACGTGACTTTGCAACCACTGGCCTATGCTCTTGCTGCCTTCTGCATCGTTGCACATGTCTGCATGAGTCTGAAGAGGGACTCAAGGACTAATATTTGACTTACACGCTTGACTTGGATTGGACTGTGATTTTGTCTTGATTTATCATTACTTCTTGATATAAAGCTCCTTCTTACATATCTATGAGTGTCTCTGCATGTGTTTTTTTAGTCCACAAGGACTAACACAATGAGGCAATAGGGAATGCCATGTCTTGGATCAGGTATACCTTAGTCCTCAAAGTAAAATCATTATTCTTCAATATTCTAAATAGGTCTTATTCAGCAGATTTACCTAATGCAATGGGTCTTTTGATCTCTTGACTGCTGCTTCCTTGAGCATTAATTGTGGATCCAAACAAGATAAAACCCTCAACAACATCAACCTTTTCTCAATTTATCATGAGTTATACTATATAGTTATATGATTTTCATACCAATATCCCCCTTTTTAAGTGTTCTCCACATAGTCCAAGTAATATAATATTTGTGCACTATTTACCTAATTTTATACATTAATCTAAAAGTACAGTTCTAAGTTTTCCCTAAAAGTGCCAGTTGCCATGGAGTCAATTCTGATTGATAGAGACTCCATATGTGTCAGAGGAGAATTGTATTCCATAGTGTTTTCAAATTTTGAGATATATATGGCCAGATCTTTCTTCGGAGAAGCCTGTGGGTGAAGTCAAATATCACATCATTTGGTTAGCAGCCAAGTGAGTTAAACATTTGTACCATCCAGATTCCAAGACATCCTACCCCAAATATATTAAACAGTGAAAAATAGCCGAATACATATCTGTTAATGAGTAATTTTCTGAAAGTAATTAGATATTGAGTTGTACTAAATTATTTGGACATATAGTCTTAAAATATTTGTTAGACACAGGATTTTAAATTATCCTATATTGTATAATTTTTCATGAAATCTACAGTGACTGACTTGAAAGTACATATGTGCTATGTGGCTAGGGAGACCTCTGACAATCAGTTCCTGCCATTTGACCAGTATAAGGATCCCCTGAAATGTGTAATTTTAGGTCTCTAACCCAAGTTTTCATTTTATTCTTTTGTACATAAGGTTGTCTATGATTTGGAACCGACACAATGTTACATAACAACAAAAACAATTCAATTTGTTGCTAAAGCTCTAAAATGACAGGTGAGGCACACCCTTTTATCTTTGTGCCCCCTAAGAGAGTGCTCATAACCATACTATTTCTAAGCGGATACAGGCATATGCAAAAAATAAATAAATTTCAACTTCATGATCAAATCATGAAAGAAGCCCTGATGGCAGTGGTTAAGCTTTGGGCTGCTATCTGCAAGTTCGGCAGTTAGAAACCACTATCTGTACCTTGGGAAATAGACGAGACTTTCTATTCCAGTAAAGAGTTACAGTTTAGCAAACCCACAGCGGCAGTTTGATGCTGTCCTATAAGGTCTTTATGAGTTGACATTGACTCGATGGCAGTGAGTTTGCTGGTTTGGTGGTGTTTCAGTGAACCCATTGAACTGCTGGTCACATGATCAGCAGCTCAAGCCTATCAGATAAAGCCTAAGTCTTTATGCTCTCATAGAGATTTCAAGTATCAGAAACCTGAAGGGGAACTTCTACTCTGTCCTATAGTATTGCCATGAGTAAATGGTTAGTCACATGTCCCCCTTATTTTTGAACTTGCCTTTCCATATCCTTTTTCCAAAATGAGACTACATCGTTTTTATTTAATTGTAACTTAAGTGAATGTGTATAGATCTCAGTTTATATTCAATAACTCATTAAACCTCCCAATGTCTTATTTATTCCCATCATTTTTTGCCCATCTCCCTCTTGTTGGGTATTGTCTTCCTCTTTACCCTCTAGTCTACAACATCTCCTTCCTTGCCCTTAGGCATTCATTAGTTCAGCTGCTATCTTCATAAATCCATCCATCCTGGCTGGCTTCCCTATACAGAGAAGTGTGAAAAACAAGCACAAAAGCAAAGCCAAAAAAGAACCCAGCCACAATGACCATATAAAATAGAGAAAGGCTTCAATTTATGAGAAAGAAGAGGATATTAAAAATTCAGAATAAATTCAAAATGGGTCCAAAGGGAGATCTAATGACAAGGGGTTACATTCTAGCTTAAGTGCCACTGCTAAAATCCACATTATACTGCTCTTTGCCTGATAAGAGGGCTGTTCACATTCCTAAATCTATGAACAGTGGGAATTCACTGAGGTTTCAATCCATATGGGGACCCTGCAAATGGATTTTGGGTTACCCCTACCATCCATAGAGTTCTGCAAACCAGGTGTTTAGAATGTAGGTAAGTTTATTGAGTTTCTTAAAGGTAAAATTAAATGAGATATGTATAGCATTGAATGCAGGCTTGTATGATGCATCAATGTTATCCTTCACAAATATTAGAATCAAATGACGATTAACTGTGTTAATACAAAGGCAATGAAACAAAGAGACCTCACAGTAGTAGATGCAATTTTTAAATATCATGGTGTTTTTAAACATATACTTGAATTTTTTTTTTTTTTTGCTTAAAAAAAAATTTTTTTTAATCAATTTATTGGGGCTCATAACAATTCATCACAATACATAGATCAATTGTGTAGAGCACATCTATACATTTGTTGCCCTCATTATTCCCAAAATTCTCTTGCCTTTTGGGTTCCCGGAATCCGCTCATTTTCCTTCCCCCCCCCCTTCCTCTTTCCTCCCCTTCCCCCATGCACCCTTAATAATTTATAAATTATTATTATATCTTATATTACACTGTCCGGCGTCTCCCTTCACCCACCCCGCTGCTGCCCATCCCCCAGAGGGGAGGTTATATGTGGCTCCCTGTGATCCATTCCCCCTTACTACGTCCCCTTTCCCTCCTGGTATCGCCACTGTCACCCCTGGTCCTGAGAGGTTCTTCTGTCCTAGATTCCCTGTGTTTCCAATTCCCATCTGTACCGCTGTGCATCATCTGGTCTATTTTGCGGGATATTCTAACAATTTGCTACTACTACTGGAGCCAAAATATGAGAGACTGAACGAACCCTTTTCTTCTTCAGTGGCCAAGTATAAAAAGTCAGCTTTACCTCTCAGATAAATTTAAAAAAATGATAGTGATGATGGTTGTACAACATAAGGAATGTAATTAATGTGAATGAATTTCACATATAAAAATGATAAAAAGCCAAATGTATTGTTAAATATATGTCCCAATGATTTATTTTTTGGTCTGTGTGTTATCTTTTTTTTCTCTGTTTGTTTGTTTGTTTGTTTTAAAATCATTTTATTAGGGGCTCATACAACTCTTATCACAATCCATACACACATCAATTGTGTAAAGCACATTTGTACATTCATTGCCCTTAATTATTTTAAAGAAATAAATAAAATGCCTTTTTCTAAATGTACCTTCAAAAAATCTTTTTAGTTTTGAAAAGTAATTAAATGTTTGAGTTTATAAGGCCTCTGAAAAAGTAGCATTGAAAGAAAACATATGGCCACAAACAGATTTTTAATCTCTTTCATTGTTTCAACAAGAGCTTAAATATAAAATTTCCTTGACAATTCAGCTAAAACAGAAAATATTCCTATTAACAACACATAGTTGGTCACACAAAATATATTTTAGGAAATATTGTAGAGATTAACTACAGAGAACCAGAACACTCAACTTGATTATCTCTGGCGGTTCAAAATATGTTTTTCTACCACTACCAAGGTAGAGGGTTGATCTGAAGATTTACTGACTAAAGCCCTTCTCCACAGAGTAACTGAATGTAGTTAAGGAGCTAGAGATGAATCCATTTTAATTTCCCTTCCTACCAACTTATGCATTTTCTTTTTTTTTTATTTGTTGGGTTTTTGTTTTGCTTCTTTTCTTTTATTAAACATTTTATTAGGGGCTCATATAACTGTTATCGCAATCCATACACACATCAATTGTGTAAAGCGCATTTGTACATCATTCTCACAACATTTTCTCTCCATTTAAACCCCCGACATTAGGTCCTCATTTTTCCCCTCCCTCCCCGCTACCCCCTCCCTCATGAGCCCTTGATAGTTTATAAATTGGTATTTTGAACTTATGCATTTTCTACTAAGCTTCCACAATGCATAATTTCCTACAACTACTTAATGTTTAAGTATCTTCTTAAATGTCTTAAGAACCATTATCATTGATATGCATGTTTCCCTAGCTTGCTTACATTGGCTCAAATTATTCCAATGGCCTTGCTTTTGCTTCAAAAATTTTAAATGCAGCCATTAAATATTGGGTGCAAAGTTGAAAGCACGGATACTCGAACAGAGACTTGTATACAACTGTGTATTCTCAATATTCACAAAAAGGTGAAAATACTTCATTAACAGATGAATGGATAAAATCTAGCTACATAAGATCAAATTGCCAACAGCAACCTGAAAGAGTAGATAGGAAACTTAGGGTAATAGTAAGTTTGTGTTTATGGAGGTGAAACTACTCAAAAACGGAGGTTGAGAATGGTTGTACAACCCAAAGAATAATGTCATTAATTTGTACATGTAGAAACTGTGGAATTGGTATTTGTTTTATTGTGTATATTCACAACATTAGTAAGAATAAATTATTTTTAAAAACCATGTCCAAACAGTCATTTGGTGAACATTTTCTTACTCTAGTCTTCAAGTTAATTTACAATTATCATTAAACACCATTGAAAATAGAACTATGGCAGCTATGACAAAGATTAGGCACATATCAAGTCTGTGTTCATTTATAAATACAGAAACATGTTGTAGTTGTCAGGTGTCATCAAGTGAGTCCTGATTCACAGCAAATCTATGCACAACAGAATGAAATCCATCCAGTCCTGCACCATCCTCACAAAATTGTTCCTATGTTTGAGCCCATTGTTGCAGCCACTGTCAATCCACTTCATCAAGGATTTTTTGCTGTCCCTCTACTTTAGCAAACATAATGTCCTTTTCCAGGGACCAATCTTCCTGATAACATGTCCAAAGTATGTGAGAAAGAGTTTTGCCATTCTTGCTTCAAAGGATCATTTTAGCTATACTTCTTCCAAGAGAGATTGGTTGGTTCTTTTGAGTGTCCACGGTACTTTCAGGAGTCTTTGCCAACCCCATAGTTCAAAGGCATCCATTTTTCTTCAGTCTTCCTTATTTAATGTTCAACTTTCACATGGATATGAGACAACTGAAAAGAGCATGGCTCAGGTCATGCGCACCTTAGCCCTCAAAGTAACTTCTTCCTTTTCAATACTTTAAAGAGATCTTGTGCAGCAGATTTACCTAATGTAAGGTGTCATTTACTTTCCTGGGCATTTATTGTGGATCCAAAAAAGAGGAAACCCTTAACAATTTCAATCATTTCTCTGTTTATCAATTGTGAAAATTTTCTATTCTTTACCTTGAGGTGTCATCAATGCTGAAGGTTATAATCCTTGCTCTTCATCAGCAAGTGCCTCAAGTCCTCCTCACTTTCAGCAACCAAAGTTGTGTCATCTACATAAAACAGGTTGTTAAAAAGCCTTCCTCCGATCCTGATGTCATATTCTTCTTCATATAATCCAGCTTCTCTGAGTATTTGCTGAGCATAATGATTAACTAAGTGTGGTGAGATGAGACAATCATAACACACACCTTTCCTGATTTTAAACCATGTACTATGCCCTTGTTGTGTTCACACAGCTCTCTCTTCATCCGTGTACAGGTTTCTCAAGAGCACAATGACATTTTCAGGAATTCCCATTAAACATGAAACACCACTCAAAAAAATAATCTTGCTAGTGATAACAAAGACCAAACATATGCCAAATCAGTGTTCAATTTATTTTTTCAGAGATATAGCAGCAAAACATTGTTACCTATGACAAAAATTACCTTAGTAAACTACAGAGGTGAACAACTGTAGCTGCTATTCTTTAACCATATTAAAACCACATTATCTAAAGGAAGCATATACTCATCACAAGTACAGGTTTTACTCACTGGTTTTTATGACTTGTGCCTGGATTAAAGCCATAGATGAAAATCATATATATGATGATTAATAGATGGACAACCCAAGTTACAACTAGAGCCTGTTTTATAAGTCACATAAGAGAGAACTTTACAAAAAATTACTCCATAAATAAAACCCCTAGAAATCATTCATGCTACACAATATTAAAAGTTCTTTACCAAGGCATGCCTAGAATGCAAATTGCCATGAAATTGGATCATGAGTAAACTGGGTATAGAAGACTTGGAAAACACTACCAAATCAGTTAAAATTATCCAAGCTAACATTACTTCAGCAACTGTGATCAAAAGCCAATGTTGATTTTTTGTTAAAATTCATTGCAAAACATAGCATATACTACTATGTTATATAAGATAAAAACCAACATGAACAATGGTGAACAGGCAGAAATTACTTCTTCTTGGCAGACAAGTTAAGAGCAGCATTCTATCAATAGAAACAGTATTAAGACTTGAACTTTCATACCCTGATCTATAAAAAGGCAATTTATGCTTTCTAAATATTCAAGATTGCTGGTCTTAGGTGAAAAGTTATTGAACCCACTAATAGGTATTCCACCTTCAAACATACTATCCTCTCCTGACACTAGAGTGAAAGCATCCACAGCCATTGAACCGATTGTGACTCATAGCAACCCTGTATATGGTTTCCAAGGCTGCAAATCTTCACAGGAACAAACAGCCTCATCTTTCCTCCATGGAGTGTCTGATGGGTTTGTACAATCGACCTTTTTTTACAGTTGTTGCTAGCATCCCAAAACCAAACCCACAATGCTAGTTCCTCATTATCCTGTTCTTCTATATACAAAAACAGTCATCATCCACTTGGAGGACTTACTCCTTCACCAACCTCTAACACCATGTTCACATTTATCTCCTCATGTCCCACAAGCTGTCATGAATCACTGGGAATATTTACTTCTTTTCTATTTGGATTCATAATGAAAGTCCATGGTAATTGCAATCAAGAAAGCAACTGATGTATTGTCTCGGGGAAATCGGCAGCATAAGACCTCTCTAAAGTTCGTTTTGTTTTGCTTTTTAAAGCAAAGATGACACGTTGATGACTAGGGTCATCTGATGCAAGCCGTGATCTTTTCAAACACCCCACATGTGAAAGTTGTATAGTGAAAAAGGAAGACCAAAGAATTGATGTATTTGAACTACGGTGTTGATGGAGAATAATGAATATACTGTGGGCTGCCAAAAGAATGAACATAAGAGGGAGAAAAAGAGGAGCTGATACCAAGGGCTCAAGCAGAAAGAAAATGTTCTGGAAATGATGATGGCAACCTATGTACCAGGGTGCTTGATACAATTGAATGATGGACTGTTATAAGATTTTTAAGATTCCCCCAGTCAAATGATTAATCATCAAAAATAATAATAAACATAACAGTCTTGGAACATTTATAGTCAGAATATTTCTTAGAAACTAATATAGCAAGACTGTACCTGGTTTACGTTGAACACATCATCAAGAAACAGAAACCATGAGAAAAGGACATCAACATTTGAAAAGTAGGTTGTCCGCATAAAAGAGGAAATTCCTCAATGAGATCAATTGATACAATAATCACAACAAGGAATTCAAACATACCAATGATCATGAGGACAGCATAGGAATGAATGATGTTTGTTATACGTTAGGTTGTCATGAGTCAGAGCTAACTCAAGGTCACCTAACAACAAAAAGCGCACGTTTTCTGGAAGTCAACAGCTTACAAAGGCCTCTCTTCATAGTTATATGGCCCTGAGAAAGCAATTTAGCAACTCTGAATGGCATTTCCTTTTCTGGAAAATCGAGATAAAAATAGTATCTAACTCGTAAGGACTATTTTCCAGGAAAATTAAGATACCACAATTAAGGTCTACTATCAGAAAAGTCATTGCAAAGAGATACATGCTTATTTTCATTTTTGAACTGCTGAGAAAAGAAGTGCTACTCATCCATTTAGGGACACAGTATAGTACAAGCATGAAATTTTTTAAAAATTTAATTAGATTATGAAAGATAAAATGTCTTTGAATACGGGGTGAAAAAAGTTAGCATCACCTTGATAATTCCTGTAGATCCTCATGTGCACAATATACCACCTAATATGGGCTATTTTTATGACAACCAGTGTTTTTGTTGTTAGTTGTTATTGAGTCTGTGCCCACTCCAGGCAAACACCTGTGTTATGAAGTAAAATTGTTCCATAAGTAGCTCTTGACTGTAATCCTAGCAAAAGCAAATCTACTGCATGTATTTGACCAGGTAACCTCTAAGTGGGATCTTGACAATAGGCAGGAAGTCAGAAAACAGCAAGAAATTATCAATCCCAAACCAAAATATTTTAATGTTTTCAGCAAAACTCCAATTGGTCATTCATAGAACTATCTCACTGTGTGCAACTGTCAGGTTTCTGTCAGGATATGTAACCCATGCTTTAAATTCTAAATCTTGTTTCTAAAACAATATAACTGCAACCTTAAAAACAAATATTTTGTATTGCAAATTGAAGAGTCCTCTTCTGTAGTAAATAATGACCATTATACTTACCTTATGAATCTCTTCCGAGATTACATTCACTTTGCATTGTTTAAAATTACTATAAGATTATAATAAAACGAGGGTTAACTTTGACAACGTATTGTTGAGTTTTGTTAACAGGTTTTTAAAATAATTACTACAGCAATTGACAAATCAGAAAATTACAGGGCAAATATTAATGAAACAATACAAATACCATAAGCCTCTGTATCTGCATAGCATTTAATAAGAAGTGTAATAATGTTAATAATGAAAGATAGCAATGATTTTTAAGGCTTTTAGAAATGTGAGGTTTAACAAAGGGAGAGGCGCAGTTGTTCTTACTTGAAAAGAAATTCTGAAAGAGTTTATTCTGGAATCTGCTTTTGAGAGAGGGGGAGCAGGAGGAGAAAAGAATAGTGGTATTCAAACTGCATGCCCCCCAAGGAGAAAATAACTAGTGATTGCTTTAGTTTAATTACAGTTTTCACAGAAGGCACTAATATCATCTTGGAAAGTTTGCAATGATAGAATTAGATTGTGTTAGCCTCAAGATAGAACAACTCAAATTGTACTTTGAAATGTCAGAATTAATACCATCGAGAAATAATAAGGTTTATAAAGAGAAGTCCAAGGAAAATATATCAGAAGTTTATTTTTTCAATCCAAACTTGCTCCACAAAGGCAATATTAAACTTTATTCCACTTTATAACTAAACACACCCAAAATTGTGGCCAGAAACACAAGGTTCCCAGTTCAAGGATATGTGGTTTCACATAACCTTCAGTTCCACTCTAAAACCTCCTAGGGATACATAAACAATCCAATAAGCAAAAACAACAACCGCTCTTCTAATGTCCAAGAAGAGAAGAAACAAAATTCACAGTTATTGAGTTGATTCTGACTCAGAGTTTCCCAAGACTCTAACTCGTGAAGGGAGTAGAAAGCCCCATCTTTCCTTGGGCGTAGTAGCCCCATGTATGGGGCCCACACTTATGCTCTTGCGACTTTGGGCCTTTCTCTGGGACCGTGGAAAACAGGCACTTTCCTTTATCAGGGCTATACACTCAGTCTTCCCGCCAAGGTATCCCAGTGCTTCATACAGCTTCTGAGAAATTGTTATTCTAAATGAAGAGTACCTGAATTCCTATGCGGTTGGGGAGAAAGGGTTCTATCATTAACGC
>NW_022111319.1:2764681-2768308 GCF_000313985.2 Echinops telfairi
CAAAGTTAAAACCGCTTCCCCTACACATTCTCA
Organism: Echinops telfairi; assembly: GCF_000313985.2. Classification (NCBI taxonomy): domain Eukaryota; kingdom Metazoa; phylum Chordata; class Mammalia; order Afrosoricida; family Tenrecidae; genus Echinops; species Echinops telfairi. The sequence goes on from NW_022111319.1 coordinate 2,764,715, forward strand.
AAATAACTTCACCCCAAATCACAATAGCTCAGAAGGTGCCTACTGGGTCATCCTCAGTTAGAGCTGCTACCCATCTGCTTTACAGACCTGCACTCCCTCCTCTGGACTCCTTTTCTCAAGTACAGCTGTAAAGTGTGTGATTTTTACTGCTCACCGGAAAGACTTCACCAACTCCAGTCTCCCCAAACTCGGTCGTTTCTTTGTTTCACTTTCCTCAGTGGAGAAATGTAACCCTAGCATCGCAAGGGAAACAATGCTACACTGCAAGGAAAAATGAAATCAATGCAACAAAGGCAAGAAAGGAAGGAAGGGGGGAAGGAGATGGCGGAAAGATGCATGTGTCTTTTGAAGAAGCTGCTAAAGGAACTTCTGCAATTTAACGGTTCAAGGACGAGGGGATTTATGTATAGGAAAACAACAAGGTGGATAGGCTCTCCACCTTCCTTACCGCCGTAGAACCAGAAGAAGATGCAATGTACACCCGAATCACCATTCTGGAAACCGCAGCTGTAGTAGTTTGGATCCTGGGAAGTGCAGCCGAGCAGCTGCAGCAGGCACTTGAATCTCGCTAGCTAGGAGCCAAAAAGAGGTTGGCTGAAGAAGGTGGGGGAAGGTGGAAGGGGAACTAGTCAGAGCCCCGCCTCCTACCGTCGCTTTTTTCTCTATACTGGGAACGCTGCAGCCTCACCCCCAAACCCCGGAAGGCACAAGCTTGTTTGCATCATTTCTAATTTTTTTTAAAATAGGGAATCTCGAGTAGCACCGCGAGATTTGTTGAAACAGTTTTTTTTTTTAACTATTCAGTCTCCTAGGAGAGGGAGAAAGAAAAGAAAGAATTAAAGGAGAACATTGCATTGTCTTAGATTAAAATGAAAGACTTTTCCCCAGGACTCTGAAAGTTCTGTGCTTAACTTCATGATCAGAAATATAAGCAAATACTCTTAGAACTGGGCAGATTACCTTGAAAGAGTTCTAAACTGGATTCACCCACCTTATGTGTTTTAATCTTGTGGACTTTCTGATGTTAACTAGTGGCAGGAATTGAGAACTGAGGGACTGAGAGATTCCTTAAAGGGAAGCAGGGAGGAGGAAGGGAGGAAGGAATGTCAGAGGAGAGTTTCAGGTTTCTCTAAACCCAGAAATGGCGGGATTCCTTTTTTCTTTTTCAGCTTTGCTTCTTGTTTAAGATAGTGAGATTTGCAGGAGGGATGAACTTCCACACTAGAAAAACAGAGCAGAAAAATGCAAACAAAACCCTAAAAACAAAGAGTAAAATTAGTGAAAAGCTTTTTGCATAGTTTTAAAGGAGGGAATATTGAAATAGTGAAAGAAGAGAGTAGGTGGTTTGTAGCGCTGGGGATGTGAGCAAAAAATTGACGAAGACCAGAGAGGGACCTTGTACCGAAAAGTGCAGCTGCAAATACTCAGGATTCCGACAAATGAATGGGCGGGGAGCTTTTTAACTGCCTTATTTCTTCACTTTTCCCTTTCGCTTTGGCGTCTCTGCATTCTGGCAGCCTAGGCTCAATAGCTTCAAGTTATTTCCTACCGCCAAATTCTCCCTTTTCCAATGTATCTTATACACTAATTGAAAATTAACCTATTTTAGGTGATCCGTACAACAATCTGCAGAAGCCCTGGTTCCATATGGTTGGGTGTTGGGCTCCTACCTGCAAGGTCAGCAATTGAAAACAACCAGGGACTGCAAGGTAAAGGAAACAGGCTTTCTACTCCTGCAAAGTTGCAGTCTGGGAAACACACAGGAGCAGTTTACCCTGTCCTATAGGGTAGCTATGATTCTGCATTGACTCAATGGCAACGATGGATTGAGTTACACAACAATTTAGGAGGTGAGGATTATTATATCCATTTTACAGATTAAGGAACTGAGACTCGAGCAGATAAATAATTTAACCAATGTCATATAGTTAGTAAATTCCAGAGTCAGGAATTGAACTGACTTGACTGCTAAAGGAACTAATTCCAAAAGCTCGTAACCAACATTTTAACACAATTCCTGGAGCAAGAAACCTACTCAATAATGTAAGCTATTTTTCATCCTAAAATATTACTTTCTGGTGTCACTGAAAACAACAGAGGTTTAAATGCTTAAGATAACTCTGCATAAACTTACATTCTGTTTCTAATATGCCCCCACCATACTCTGGCCCTACAGTTCTATATAGCCTTATTGGTTGCTCCTTCAAAAAAAAATGCCCTTACACCATCATTGTTAACTCTAACTTTCATGCTTATTCCCACTTTCCATTCCCTGGACCTCTTTTTGCCTTTTCCCATAGCCTCTCTCCACTCATACAATGCCTACCATTTTAAGACTCAGCTCAAAAACGTTATACAATTGATCTGACAATGGAATATGTTGCAACATTAAACAAGATTGAAACACCTGATAACATGAATGAACTTGGAGGACATTCTCTCTCTCACTGCCATCAATACTGACTCACTGTTTACAGGAGTAGAAAGCCCAATCTTTCTACCACCGAGGTTGGTGATTTAAACTGCTGACTGTGTGAATCATAGTACAACACTTAACCACAATTTCACCAGAGTTCCATGGAGGATATTATGCTGCATCAACATGATTAGTCAATCACCAGAAGACAAATATTAAATGAGATCACTATTGTAAAAATCAAGAATACATTTCCACACTAAAAGAAACATTTTTTGGTGGTTACTAGGGGAAGAGTTGGGTGGGAAGTTACTGAAGTGTAGGTCTAGGCCAGCTTGGGTAGAGGGGAAGGAACAAACCCACTGCCATAGAGTGGATTACAATCCATGGCAGCCCTATGGACAGTATAGGGCTGTCCCTTTGGATTTCCAAGGCTGTAAAAATCTTTATAGAAGTAGAGGGTTAATCTTTTTCCCAAGGAGTGACTAATGGAGTGAAACTTCTGATCTTCAGTTAGCAGCCCAATGACAACCTGTGTTTCCACCTGAGATATTTCAGTAAGAGGAGGGTCCACAAAAAATTATGATAGCAGGGGAAAACACTGGCAGGTCTACCAAAATTAAAGGCAATAGCTGTAAATATGGTAATATATGGAAACCTGCAATAATTGTGCTCTACAGACACACAGGATGAAAGGATGTGGGAGAGTGTGAGTATAACCAATCTATATGTTTTTCCAATGATACTTGTACATGTGTATTTACCTTTACTAAAAATGTATCTATGAATGCAGTGGAGTGTCAGAGGAAAAAGTTATAAAAACTTCCTAGACAAAACCTAATAGCTTGAAAGAATAAGCTGATTACCCTGGGGGCTCAGGACTATAGTGTTAGGGAATACCAAGGTCAACTGACATAAAATAGCCCACAAAGACAGTGTTTTATATTCCACTTTGATGAATAGTGATTGAGGGCTTTAAAAGCTTATAAGCAGCAATCTAAGGTACAACTAGTGGTCTCTCCCTTTCTGGAGGAAAGGAGAATAATGAAAATCAAAGAATTATGGGAATAATGCTAAAACCAGAACTAGATGGTGCCTAGCTCTCACTGCTTATAACTCTTAAAGGAAATACAATAGAAGGTCCTGGATTGATGGGGAGAAAAATGTGGAACAAAAGT
>NW_022111319.1:2768408-2769707 GCF_000313985.2 Echinops telfairi
TCAAAATCATTTTTTAAAATACCATATTTACTGGTAGGATGGGGACTGGTGGATCCCCTAAGACTATGGCCCTTAGCCATTCTTCAGATCTAGAAATGAATTCACCACCATGACTCAATTTTCAGTTCAACAATAGAAAATCTTACATGAGTAGTAACAGTAACATGAGGGAGGTACACACACCTTAGAATAACCAACCATTTAAAATTAAAAAGGCCATATTTGTCCAAGGACAATGTTCAGAAAGGGTTGGAAAGAATGAAGATTGGAAAATGAAAACATAGGAAGGAAGTGAGACAAGAGATGTTTCATAGTGTGGATTTCAGCTAGTGAGATGAAACAAAATGCGTATAATTGTTCAGTACAAAACTGATCTGTAAACCTTCATGCCATTCACAATAAAATGGGAAAATTAAAGATATGTATATGATTTAGTAACCAACTTTTTCACTTAGGAAAAAGTATTTTGTAAGTTTTGTCATATCAGGAAATATAAATCTACATCATATCTATTGCCTTTGTATTATTTTGTGTTATAAATATACATCAAGTTATTGAAAAAAATCTCTATTTCTGAATATATAATTTACAATTATGATATGTTATAGTTAATAATAAACTATTTAATATATCTTTCTAGAGATTTTTCCCCACATCGCTGATAATTCTTTCAAATAAATACCTACATGTGGAATTCCTGGAAAACCGGGTAGGCACTGATCATCTAGCTAGAGCCTATAATTTGAGCCCACTGCTACTCTGGTCAACTGTGGACAGGAATGCGCATTTTACTGATTACTTAAGAAGTTGTTATTCCCCTGATGACCAGCTGCGTTGTGAAGTTGTGAGGTGAGGCCTTATTTTCAGAGTTGTAAGTAATAGGGTTTGAGGCGAATTCCTTGAGGAGTTTATCCCCTCATAAACTCATCCCTGAGTTTTCTGATGTTAAATCCTAACATTCTTTATTTTCCTGAGGTGGAAGATGAGTTCTTACAAACACTTTCCTGATCTGTGGTCCCTTTGATGGACCAGGTGCCAGTGCTGATCATAGTGTAAGCTTACATACCAAAATCAAACGCACTGCCATCACGTCGATTCTGATTCATGGTGACACTAGAGAATAGAGTAGTGTCGCCTCTGGTGTTTCTCAGACCGAGAGTGGGAAATCTCATCTTTCTGAGAGTGGGAAATCTCATCTTTCTCTTGCAGTGGTTTTTCCTGCTGTTGGTTTCAAACTGCTAAACCTGCAGTTCATAACCAACCCACTATGCCACCAGAGTGTTTCAGCATAAGTACGTA
>NW_022111319.1:2771866-2773305 GCF_000313985.2 Echinops telfairi
TGTAAATAAGATTATGGGTACATTTACATTTTATATGTTTGATAAATGGTGAGGTGCTGACTTGTAAGTGAGAGCGTCTGGTACCATGATCTACAAAGAACCTTGATGATTGTATGGACCCACAATATTACTCAATACTGCTGAGGACCGCAGTGCTCATCATTCTGCCTGCTGTGGCAGATAGGAGGAGACTAGGAAGGTAGCATTTTCCTCTATTAACCCCAAACTCATTAACACATAAATATAAATACAAAACAAAAATAATACACTTTGAAGGGCGTACTAGTGTTCTTCCCAAGTACTACCAGCAAAGGAGTTGAGATCAGCAGTGGAGATCAAATAGGTTAAAAAATGCTTTGGAGTTCTAAACTTCTTTCAGTCACTTGCCACAAGACTGGCAAGTTGATAACTATTATCAGCTTGTATAGATCTCCAGCAGTGGGGTGGGATACTATTTTACCCATTGTCCCTGAGCTGGAAAAAGAACACCTCTCGGGGAACAAGGGAGTAGCAACTACTTCTAAAACCTTCTGATAATTGCAATTATTGTTCCTTCATTTAGTATCCCTTGTTCTAGAAAAGGAGTGAGTCAACTAACATATATAACTCCATTGTCATTAAAAGAATATGTAATGGTCCTATCATAGAAGGAAATTTCACAAACACCACTACCACCACACTACAGGAATTATAAACCGATGAAGAAAGGTTTCGTTTCATCTAGTCCAAACCTATGACCTGCCCCACACTCTACCATCAATACCCCCTGAAGCAGTAGGCCAGTGCTGCTTGTACACATCTCTAGGTACAGTGAACACACACTTTTGGGGACATCCTCCATTCTGTTTCTGGTCTGCTCAAAACATTGAAAATATATTCTGAGTTGAGCTGGGACGTGCCCCCTTTTACATCCTGTTTATCTTAATGGCTCTCAATTCTAAGCTCTGAAATAACAACTCTATCCTAGTGAAATAGTGACATTTAAAGAAATATCCACTATAGTAAGATTTTTCACTATGGTAAAATTTTTTGTTTTGATGATGCCTGATACCTGATCCCTTTGACACCTCGTGATCTGGTGTGCTTCTTCCATGTGGGCTTTGTTGCTTCTGAGCTACATGGCCGCTTGTTTATCTTCAAGCCTTTAAGAGCCCAGACTCTATATCTTTTGATAGCCAGGCACCATCATCTTTCTTCACCACATTTGCTTATGCGCCCATTTGTCTTCAGTGATCGTATCATGGAGATGAGTGCACAATGATATGATTTTTTGTTCTTTGATGCCTGATAACTGATCCCGTCAGTACCTCGTGATCACACAGGCTGGTGTGCTTCTTCCAAGTGGGCTTTGTTGTTTCTGAGCTAGATGGCCGCTTGTTTACCTTCAAGCCTTTAAGACTCCAGACGCTATATCTTTTGATAGCCAGGCACCATCAGCT
>NW_022111319.1:2773861-2777362 GCF_000313985.2 Echinops telfairi
GGCAATGAATGTACAAATGTGCTTTACACAATTGATGTATGTATGAATTGTGATGAGTTGTATGAGCCCCTAATAAAACGATTAAAAAAAGAGAAAAATCCAATTCTACCTTAGTTATTTAGTGCTGCTATAACATAATTACCACAAGTGGATGATTTATTTAAAATATTTTTATTGACATATAATTTATATATCATGCAATGCAATAGTTAAATAATATTAGAGAGTTGTACAGTCATCACCACAGACAATTTTAGAACATTTTCTTCTTTCTTGAATTCATTGTTATTAACTTCCGGTGTCCCCCCAACTTTCCATGCCATACTGCCCAAACCATTAAACCAGTTACTCCTTCTATAGATTTACCTATCCTGGATTTTGTATACATAAAAACAACAACTCTGACCCAAAAAAGCCAACAATAAAAAAATAAAACTTAGGAAAACCTCAATTAAAATGAAAGTAGAACATATTCAAAAACAATAACAAATTGACAATGGGTCAAAGGAAGATCGAATGATAGTGTTAAATTTTGATCTAATTGCATCTATAATAATTCACTTTCCAATGCATTCTGCACTAGAGCAAGGGCATTCACATACCTGGACTTTGTCAGAGGGGGTTCTCCAGAAACCAAAAGTATTGCTCCTTTACATGAAAACAAAAAAAACAAAGAAACAAAAACTGAACGAACTTTAAAACGGGTCAAAAGGGATATCAACTTATAAGGTATTAAATTTTAGCCTGTGTTGTTGTTAGGTACCATCTAGTCAATTCCAACCCATACTGACCCTATGCATAACAGAACCGAACACTGCCCAGTTCTGCACCATTCTCAGGCTATGCCTGAGCCCATTGCAAACAATCAGCTTATTGAGGGCCTTCCTTTTTTTCACTGCCCTCCCCTTTACCAAGCATGAAGGCCTTCTCCAGGGACTAGCCTCTCCTCTCCTGACAACATGTTCAATGTATGTAAGACCAAGTCTCACCATCCTTGCCTCTAAGGGGCACACTGGCTGTACTTCGGTTTATCCTTTTAGCACTCCGTGGTTCTTTTGATATTCTTGGCCAGCATCAAAATTCAAATGCATAGATTCTTCTTTATTCTTCATAGAATCCAGTTTCTCTGATTATTTGCTCAACATACAGATTCAGTAAGTATGGTGAGATGATGCAACCGAGATACACACATTTCCTGATTTTAAACCATGCTGTATACCCTTGTTCTTTATCCACAACTACCTCTTGATCGATGCATAGTCAATAAAACACAAGTAAGCATCTTTCTTGTATCTCTCCTTTCAGCCTAGTGCTATTTAACATCAACAATGATATCCATTGTTACACTTCCTCTTTTGATTATGACCTGAATCTCTGGCAGCTCCCTGTCAATGCACTGCTGCAACTATTATTGGTTGATCTGCCGCAAAATTTTGCTTGCATGTCATATAAATGATATATTTCTATAACTTGAGCTTTCTGTTGGGTCACCTTTCTTTGAAATGGGTACAAATATAAATCTTTACCATTCAGATGGCCAAGTAGCTGTCTTCCAAATTTCCTGGCATAGATGAGTAAGTGTTTCCAGTGCTCCATCAGCTTGCTGAAACAGTTCAATTCATATTCCATCGGTTCCTGGAGCTAAGGCTTTCAGTGTAGCTTGAACATTTTCCTTCAGTACCATTGATCCTTGTTCAGATGCTACCTCCTAAAATGGAATGTCAACTAGTTCTTTTTGGTACAATGAATCTGTATATTCTTTCCATCTTCTGTTGATGCGTCCTACATCATTCAATATTTTCCCATAGAATTGTTCAATATTACAACTCAAAGATTGAGGTTTTACTTGGGGGTTTTCAAATTAAGATACACTGGGTGTGCTCTTCCTTTCTGGTTTTCTAATTCTAAGTCTTCACACATTTTATTATATTTGCCTTTGTCTTTTGGAGCTGCCTTTTGAAATTTTCTGTTCAGCTCTTTGACTTCATGATTTCTTTTATTTTTTTGGCTACTCTATTATGAATAGCACTATTCTGACATCCACTTTGATCTTTTTGTTGTTTCCTATGTTTTTAATGGCCTTTTACTTTCTTTATGAATGATGTTCTTGATGTTCTCCTACAACTTATCAGGTCTTTTGTCATTAGTGTTCAACTCAGTAAATCTGTTCCAGAGATGTTCTTGAAATTCAAGTCGGATAGACTCAAGATCCTATATTAGCTCTTGTGGAGTTATTTTCATTTTCTTTAACTTCAACTTGAACTTACATATGAGTAATTGATGGTCTGTTCCACAGTCAGGCCCTGGTCTGGCTTTAGCTGCTGATATTAATCTTATCCATCACGTCTTTGCACAGATGTGGTCAATTTGATTTCTGTGTATTTCATCTGGAGAAGTCTATATGGTCACCATTTGAATTATTTAACTATGAACATGTCATTGTTCTTGCAAAATTCTATCATGCAATCCTTAGCTTCATTTCTATCACCTAGACTGTATTTTCCAACTACTTTTCTTTTCTCTTCGTTTCCAACTTTTACATTCAAATCTCCAATAAATATAAATGCATCTTTATTGCATTTTGGTCAATTTCAGCCTGAAGAATTTAGTAGAATTCTTCAGTTTCTCCATTAGTAGCTTCAGATTTTGGTGAATAAATTGGAATGATAGTTATATTGATTGGATTTCCTTGTATGCAGATAGATATAATCCTATTACAGGCAGCATTATACATGAAGATAGATGTTGAAATGTCCTTGACAATAAATGCACTGCCATTACACTTTATTGCGTCATTTACAGTATAGCAAACCATAGGATTTTCTGATTCAAAATGGCCAATCGCAGTCCATTTCAACTCACTAACACCTTGGATATAGATGTTTATGCATTCCTTTGCATCTTTGATGACTTCCAATTATTTCTAGATTCATACATCAAACATTCAAAGTTTCTATTATTAGTAGATTCTTGCAACAGTTTCTTCTTATTTTGAGTCATGCCCCATCAGCAAATAAAGGTCCTGAAGCCTTTATTCATCCATTTACTCTCTTCACATCATTATGCTTGACTTTACTTTGAGAAGGAAGCTTTTCCTCAGTCATGTTTTGAGTGCCTTCTGAAGTAAGGAACTCATTTCTGGCACAATGGGATGGGAACACATGGACTGATGATCCAGAAGAGGAGGATATTGAGATCCTAGAAACAATTGACCCACCCCAGTCAATAGACCCACCCCACCCCCGCCAGCTGAAGGTGTTAATTCACTATCAATAAAACAATCCACACCTGAGCAGATTAGCCAAACTGTTCAAGCTGAAATGCCAGGTGGAGCTGCATTAGTAGGATTGCCTGAGGGAGATGCCTTACAAAGTATTGCGGAGAGCATCCAGGAAACACCCTCACCACCCATTATTTCCTCTAGACCTGTACCTAAAATTAAGTCTCAGAAAGCTCCTAAAGGTAAGGTTGAGATGATTACCCAAGAAGAAGTGCACTATA
>NW_022111319.1:2782216-2785987 GCF_000313985.2 Echinops telfairi
AGACACCTAACCCATGGACTGTGTCACTGTAATTTGAGGTTCCTTCAAGACTTGCTTTGCCACACCATTGGAATGTACATCTCTTGAGCTGGGGACTGTCGGACCCTGTCATCTGGCTGACTGTTGGTGATCTGCCTTGCTGTTTGCTGCCTGTGCCCGGATAGCCTGAATTGCTCTACAGAGAGCTACCTGGCGACCCTCAAGACTTGAAGGACTGCCAGTGTCTCATAACTGTCTCACAGGAGTGAGTTGCACTGAGCCATTTGTACTGCTTTATAAATTAATTAACCATTTATATCTTATGTTATATATAGTTCCATCTGTATAAATATATATAAAATTATTAGCATTCTGGTTTTGTTTCTCTAGAGAACCCTGTCTAACACACATAGTTCCAATTTTCTTTTTATCTTTGAACTGTAGAATCCAAATCTAATTCCTATAGTCTTTGGCTCATAATACAACAACTCTTCCCTTGTTGACTTGGTTAAGTTCCAACAATCTGGAAATTATGTGAAATTGGCATTGTTTGTGGTGAGGAAGAGGAGCTTGGCAGCTCTTCTTTAATTAAAATAAAACTATTAAATTTCACCATGGTCTTTTAATTGCTTTAAATATTTAATGATCTTATATCATATTTTTAAAATCATTTTATTGGGGGCTCATACAACTCGGCTCTTGTTTTCTAACCCAATCTGCTACTCACTATCTTTTCTTTGGTGCATTTAATCCAATGACATTCATTGTCATTGATATACGTAGGTTTGTTGCTGTCATTTTGTTGTGCTTGTTTTTGGTTTCCTTTCTTCTTGTGATTTTATTGGTTTCTTTGTTTCTCCTCTATTTCTGTGCTCTTTTCAGTGCTACATTGTATTAATTTCTGGGCGATAATGTGCTGTTTGATGCTCTTAGGTTTGCTTGCTGTTGTTGACTTTCTGCCTATAGTGATCCAGTTAATATTTGTTATTTTATATGTTCATTTAATTTTTTCATGTATGATTCTTAAGAATTGAGTAAGTGATACACAGTAAAAAATTCACATATGTAAATATTCACATTTTTAAAGATTATATTTCTCCTTTTAAGAACTTTATCCATTTGCATATATTTCACATAACATACAATTTAATCATTCAATCATATTAAGGAGAATTGTGCAATCATCATCACACCCAGTTTTAGAATATTTTATTCTCATACTCATTGTGGTTAGCTCCCCATTTCTACCACCCGCCTGTAACATTCCCCTATCCAAATATTATCTTCATAGATCTTCCTATTCTGGAATGTATATACAAAAACATCATACAAAATAAAACACAACTTTATAAAATCATACAAAGCAGCAAATATACAAACAAAAAAACCAACAATGACTAGATGAAACAGAAAACTTCAGTCAAAAAGAAATCAGAAAATATTAAAAACTGAAACAACTTTAAAATGAGTAATAAAGAAGATCAAATAATAAGGTATTACACTTTAACCTAGCTGCATCTGCAATAATAAACTTTACAATGCTCTCTGTATAATAGCAAGGTTATTCACATCCCTTGATTATAGTCAGAGGGAACTTACCAGAGACTTAATATATGTGGGGACCTTGTAAATGGATTTAGGGCTTCCACTGTTACCATTGTCTTCTGCAAACTGGGGTGTTCACAATATAAACTTTCATACTATTCCCTTTGGATTTTAGTTTTATTGTTTACAAGCGTTGAATCACATGGCCGATGTGCTTCTTCTGTGTGGACGTAATGATGCCTGATATAGTTTAAGATCCCAGACTCCACTGTTTCTGATATCCAGGCAACACCTTTTTCCTCATCACACTTTGCTATAGCACCATTACCTTCCGTTATCTCTTCATGACAGAAAGCATTGAGCAGGGACATGTCATAAGAACTAGTTGTTCTTAGATTGGGGTTAGTATAAAGTGTGAGCCCAAATTAATTTATATAGCTATGGTTTATTTATGTTTCTGGTTCATTTCAGAGACATACTATTATTTTATGTTAGAGAACATTATGACTATTGATAGTATTGTTAATATAGCCAATGATATATATTTAAAAACTGTGTTAATAAAATGAACAGGGTCCAAGTATACTACTACTTCAGACAGCAATACATAAATTGGTGGATCAGAACAGTGTTGTATTTACAGATTGCTTTAGGTAATATTGTTGTTTTCACAATATTACGCAACTTGTCTATCAGTTTGTTTTACTGGAGTGGCTTGTGTGTTGCTGTGATGCTCGAAGCTATGTCACTGATATTTCAAATGTCTGCAAGGTCACCCAAAGTAAACAGCTTTCAGAGGATGTTGCAGTCTAAGAAAAGAGAAAGGAAGCCGCTGAAAAACTAATACAGTTTCCAAACATTGTCTAATAATGAGGGCCTAATGAATGGAAACAGAACAACACCAACACCAGGCCATTTTTGTCACTAATCCCTAGAATATCAATTTTTATGTGTTCCACTTCATTTTTCAGGACTTGCAATTTACCTAGATTCATATTTTGCACATTCCAAGTTGGAATCATTAGCAGATTTTTGCAGTTGTTTCTTCATGCCCTATAGTAAATGAAGATCCCAAAGTCTCCACCCATGGGCTTTGTGTCACCATGGTAGATTCCACTCTAAGAAAGCATCTCCTCCTTGATCACATTTGAAGTGTCCTTGGACCCAGGGGTTCCATCCTCTGGCGCAATCTGTGACAATGTTCTTTTTCCATTCATTAGGCCTTCAGTATCTGACAATGAAAGGTGGATCCTTTTGTTTTGTTTTTATTGTGCATAACTCAATGTATTAGACATGTTGTTGTGGCACAGAGAATATGTATCTGTGCATCACGGCACTATTGAAAGTGTGTGTGTTTTGCCTCCTAATGTCAGTTGCCCTTTCTAGCTACAAAAAGCCTTCCCTCTTCCCTCTTAACATGATGTCTCAGTGGCTTTAATATAATTAGAGACAGAGGGGGAGGAAAGGAACAAAAAAGATAAAAATGTCTTGTGGGTTGAGATTCCTGCTCCTTTGGTGGCGTTATTGCATGTATATGTATATTTTGGGGGGTACATGTGGACGGAAGGCACTGGAGAACAAAGCAGGAAAGAAGGAGAAAGGGAACAAATTTTAAAAAGCAAAAAGTGAAGCTTGGCAAGTGATTATGTGTGCACAAACTGCCCGTACAATCTGTTATCCACTAGGGTCGCCAGAGACCAGGGGAGTAAGCGAGGTTTGTCTGGGTGTGTTGCCTCAGAGGTGTGGGGAAATTGGTTATGCCTTGAAGGAGAAACACTAACAGAAGCAGGTCACATTGCTGAGAAATGGTAAAAGATAGTCTGTCAGCAGGCGTTGCTGCTCTTCCACTTAAAGAAAAATGGGTCTACTTAGCCTTTAAGTTGAATTTCTTTCTACCAGGTTTTACAGGATATCCCTCCTAGTAGAACATCTCCAGTAGTTACTAAGAGCTTCCCATACTTATCTACTGACCATATTCCACTGTGTCTGTAAATTTTTTTTCAGTGGTGTATTTACCTGTTTTTTATGTTATGGGCTATGCTTGCTTCAAAGAATGGCTTCAGTAGTTTTTCACCCATTTCTGTGTTCTAGAGTATTTTTGGTACAATTGGTTTTGGATCTTATCTGAATGCTTGTTAGAATTCTCCAATGAAGCTGTCTGGGCCATGACTTTTTTATTGGTAGTTGTTTTGGATTTGGGGGGTAATTTTTTAATTTATATGATGTTAAACCATTTTTTTCTTTTTT
>NW_022111319.1:2787846-2789532 GCF_000313985.2 Echinops telfairi
TGCTAGATTTTTTTGTTCATTGCTCTTCCTGTAGTTGATTTACAATTTTACATAATTGTGATCTCAAAAAATATATATTTTTAATATTATGATATTTTAAAATTTATTGAGATTTGCTTTATGGTTGAATATATGGTATTTTAGAGGATGTTCTAAGGGCTCTGGAAAACAACATATAGTGTACTTTTATTGGGTGAAATATTCTGTATACTTCTATGAGGTTAATTTGGTTTATTTGTTGCTTAAATCTTCTGTTTCTTTATTGAGTTTCTTTCTACTTGTTCTGTCCTTCATCAAAAAAAATCGTGCATTGAAGTTTTCTACTATTATTGGAGAGTTGTTTCTTTTTCAATTTCTTTAAAAGTTTGAATTGTATATTTGGAGGTTGTGTTAGGCTGAGTTTTCTAAAGAAACAAAACCAGTGTCACTCATATTGTGTGAGTCTGGGTACTTTAGAGAAACAAATCCACAGAACTCATATATAAAAGAGAGTTTTATATAAAGTTTAAGTTCACATTAAGAAAACATCCCATCCCAGTGTTTCCCAAGCCCACAAGTCCAACATTAACCCATATATCTGACACCAATCCACAAAGTCCTCCTCCATCTCACAAAACATACACTATGATACCGACTGCAGGAGGAAAGCCAAATCAGTGAACATGTAAGCATCTCAGCCACTGGCAGGGGTCTCCACATGGCTGCTCCAGCACCCAGGGCTGCATCAGGGTAGGTCCATGTGGCTTCTCCTTGGGGATATCTTGCAGGAAGTGAGCCTTGCCAGCTGAAGCAGGGAACTGGCTAGGCAGCTGCACCCTGTTCTGACCATCACAAAGCAAGAGACCTGAGAACTCAAAAGGCAAGGCTCACTGAGCCATTTATCCCTCCGCCCTTCAATTAGCCCCACATGTGTGTATTGGCCAGGTTGGCACAATAAACCTTAACTAACTCACATATGTATAAATAAGAACTTTATACAAAGAAACAAAGTTATATCAAAGAAGCAGCCTGCCTCATCCAACTCAAGTCTATGGGTCAGATGCTAGCTGTAGGTCCTCCAGACTCACACAGCAGCCGTCATTGAAGCATGAAGGTAAAGTAGAAATCTGGGAGATTGTAGTCTGGTGGGTCCAGAGTTGTGAGACTCCAAGGTCTGCATGAACATGGGAGGGCACTAACAACTCCCAAAGTTAATAGGCCACATAGGTTGCTGCACCCAGAAGCAGGAGCCAAGCATTCAGGAAGGAGAAAGGAAAGACAGAGAGGCCTTCATTCTCAGTCTCTCTTAGAAAGATGTCACAGCCTCCAAGGAGCCTGTGTTCTGTTTGGGTGTTCGGATTCCATGCACACCCACATGGGTGTACAAAGTTGATACACAACCCAACCATCAAAGGGCCCTTACCATAGATTCATAGATGCTTATTATACTTATGTATTCTTGTTAAATTAATATCTTAATCAATAGAATATATCCTTTGTATTTTTTGCTGGTTGTTGCCTTAAGGTCTATTTTACCAAAAATTAATGCTACGATTTCTGCTCTTTGAGGTTCTCATTTGTTTGTTATATATTTCCCTAATTTGAGTGTTAGCTACTTTTTCTTTATGTCTAAGTTGTGTCTTCCTCCATTTCCCCCCACATTTTAAGGTTTGTTTATTTTTATCTTTTGCCTGTTCTTCACCCAAG
>NW_022111319.1:2790380-2791827 GCF_000313985.2 Echinops telfairi
CTAGCACTATGGCCAGTGATTATCAATGGATGTTTGATGAATTTCAGATTGCAGTGTTGTCATGTGCCATTAAGTCAGTTCCAATCATAACCACCCGATGTACAACAGAGGACACACTGCCTGGTCTTATGCCATCCTCAAAATTGTTACTATCCTTGAGGCCATTGTTGCAGCCACTGTGCTAATCCATCTCCTTGAGGGCCTTCCTCTTTTCACAGGCCCTCCACTTAACCAATCATGAAGTCCTTCTCCAGGGACTGGTCTCTCCTGACAGCATATCCAACGTATGTAAGATGAAGTCTCACAATTCTTGCCTCTAAGAATATTCTGGCTGTACTTCTTCCAAGTAATTTCTTCAGGGTACAGTAGTTGGTAAAGTAATCAGTGTTTTCATCTTTGGCATTAGTGGTTGATGGATAAATTTGAATTATAGTTGCATTAACTGCTCTTCCTTGTAGGCATGTGGGCGTTTGCCTATCACAGACAGATTTGTATTTCAAATTAGATCTTTAAATGTTCTTTTTAATTACTAATGTGACAACTTCCCCCTTTAATTTGTTTCCCCCAGCATAATAGAGCATATGATTATTTAATTAAAATTGGTTGATACTAGTCCATTTCAGTTCATTAATACCTAAGATACCAATCTTTATGTCTTATGATTTTATTTTTTATGACTTTTAATTTTCCTAAGTGAATATTTTGGGCATTCTGTGTTCCAGTTATTAGTGATGTTTGCAGCTTAAAAAAAATAATAATTTTGAGTCATGCCGCATCAGCAAATAAATGTCCTGACAGCTTTCCTCCATCTCAGTCATTTAAATTGACTCTCCTTTGAGGAGTAAAATTTCAATTGTATTTTGAATATCTTACAAAATATTCCTCTTCTAAGATTATTTCAGACAACGTTCTACTGCTATTCATACGTTTTTATTGACCATTTTCTTTTAGAAGTAGGTAGCCATGGCTTCCTTTCTAGTCCATGTTAGTCTAGCAGCTTCACAGAGACCTATCCATACAATGGGTGACCCTCCTTGAATTTGAAATATCAGTGGCAAAACTTCCAGAATTATAGCAACACACAAGCCAGCACAGTATAACAAACTAGCAGGTTTTCATCTATGCAGTACATAAATTTAAGAGAACCAGAAGAGTGTAGTGTTGCTCTTTAAAAGTGACTTTAGAGCCTGCTCAGATTTTTGAAGACATTAATATGATGTAAATTTATAAATAACATTTAGGTTTACCCAGGATATTAATTTTATGAAGGTTTTTGATTCATAAAATTAATTTGCTTTTTGATAAATCTTATTGTATTAATCTATGGTTTTTCAAATATTTCCTTGTGAGTATAATTTTCTGTTATCATTTAATATGTTTATTGCTCTGAAATATTTTCTAATAGGAGAACAAAATAATTTCAAAAATGTATCAGTTTGGGTACTGT
>NW_022111319.1:2793328-2803297 GCF_000313985.2 Echinops telfairi
CTTCATTCTGGTTTCAGTAATTCCTCTCAGTTACCTTGCCCTTGGTCACTCCCCTGTTTTCTTTGTGATGAACGTCACAATTTTACCACCATTGGCTGATCCATTTACAAAATCTTATTATCTCATAAGTAGATCTCTAGAATATATTTTACCAAACAATTAATATACACTAAACAAGGGTCAGTTAACTTGTAATATACAAATTGAATATTAAAATAAAGCCAAATTCCTCTGAATCAATATAACAACATGTTATTCTTGTGAAGCTGTATACGTTTTTCCTGTTCATTTCAATTTTGAAAAATCAACCTACTTGGAAAACTTGCGACCAACAAGATTGAAGTCAATCAGAAGGATCATAACCTCAATTCCATCACCCATTTGTTGTATACCTTGGGCAAATCTAAGCCTTAATTAGAATAATAGCACACCACTTTCAGAATTACGGGATTGCAGGAGCTAGCTTATATAAAGCCTAGGGCACACCATACTCGCTCCACTGTCGTGGAGTCAATTCCTACTCAGAGCAGCCTTCATCGAGTTTCTGAGGCTTTGTAATTCTTCTTCTTCTAACAGTTTAATTAACACTTTATCCACGTCATACAATTCAATAATTAAATCATATCAAGAAGAATTGCACACTTGTCAACCTATTAAATTCTAGAGTGTATTCTTCTGCCTTATAGTCATTGCTATTCATGTAATTATCTTTTTCCTAACTGTGGCAAAAATATACACAACAGAACATTCTCCAATTGCACAACATCTAGTTGTATAATTCATTGCCACTGATTATATTCTTCGTGTTGTACAGCCACCATTGATATCTTTTTCTAAATTATTCTACCACCATTGACATAAACTCAAGGCCTCCTTTGCAGCAACTCTTTCCTCTTCACCTATGGTAACCATTGGTTGTTTGGTTTCTTTTTCATGGTATTCTTGATATAGTATTCACATACCATATACTTCCATACTTAAATCGCTTTTAAAATTACTTATATAATCACAATCAGTCCTAGTGCTCCTTCCCACCTCCTGCATTCATTGTTTGCTCTTGAAATCATCTCACCCTCCCTTTTTCCCATTCCCCACCTTTCTTATTTCCCACCTCCCCACCCCTATGTCCCCTATAAACCCTTGCATTAGTTATTATCTCTATGCATCTACTCCTTCTATGCGTCACAAACTAGGAAACCCAACAGAAATAATTAAAAAATGAAGTGGTAAGGATAAAATAATTATAATATGAAGATAAAAATACAAATAATGAGTTAGAAAGAAAAGACCACCATATTTAAAAGGTCAGGGAAGAAATTTTTGTCATGGAACAAGCAAGAAATATTTGTTCCTAGAACAAATTCAGGTTGAGTCAAGAGGGAGGTCAACTGACTAAGGATCAAGTTCGATCCAGCATAATCAAGTTTACAATGATCTCTATCTGATAGTAAAGTTGTTTTGACCCTGTCCTGTGGCTAGAGGGGGTCTGCCAGCAGCTTAATCTGACTAGATGCATGCAGATAGGTTTTGGGTTCCCACCATCCTCCACAGCCTTCTACAAATTGAGTGTTCACAATTTAAGCCCTTCATCATATTGGGTTTTTGTAAGTCTTCATGAAAGTAGGCAGTTTCATCCTTCTACCTTGGAGCAGCTGGTGGGTTTGAACTGTCAGTCTTGTGGTTAGCAGTCCAACACTTACCCAACCGCACCACCAGAGCTTTTTGGCACACAACAGATACTCAATATAATTATGTTTTCTATCATAGTAATAATATATCTATTAATGATAGATTTGGGGGGGGGGTAAAATAGATTTTTTTATATCTCATATAAAAAATGATTTTACTCTATATCTCCAGTGTATCCTTTAATAATTTTTAAAATTTGGAAATTAACTTTACTAGACAAAGTTAGTATTCCTGATTGATTTTCTTAATCTATTTTCTTAATCTATTGAGTTCATTGTCCATTATGCATTGATTTTCTCACTATAAAAGTAATATTATCATAAGTGGTTTCCGTTTTTCAAGCCACATGAGGGTAGATGTAAAAACAGTCACACACTTTTTTGTCACACACAATAGCCACTGGAACCCTGGGACTTATGGAGGGAGCCCCTGAAAATCAAATGTGTGACAGGCTGATGAAATCATCTGAGCAAATGCCACCAACAAGCTGAGAAAATCCAGTGTCTGCAAGAACAAGCCAGGAAGCTATTAGAAGATGCTCAATGCGATGTCAACTTGCACCACAAAGTTGTAGTATTGTGAAAAAACACTGGCAATGTTTACTGCCTTTATAAGCGAGAGAGTTGTCAGCAGTGTTTTTCCATCATTTCTCCAAAGGAAAAATAAAATCATAAAACCAACAATAAAAAACAAGTTGTCCACATGACTTCCTTGGCGCCCACACTCTACCTGGATTCTGAAGACATTGAGAAGCAAGATGCTAAAATCAGTGTGATGGTCAAGTTGCTAAGCCAACAAATTGCCCTGCTGCATCCACTGAACCCAACTTCCAGGGACTGACTCATTGAGTGTGCCCTCTCAGGGCAAGGCACAGACTACCTCCTTGTTCCCACTAATGTCTGCCTTGATAGGGAGGCTCATGAATCATTGAGCTTCTTGGAAGGAGACTGTGAATGTAAATGTTATCATTATTCCTACTTCTAGTTGGGATGGTGTGTTAGACAGGGTTGTCTAGAGAAACAAAACCAGAATGCTAATAATTATATATATATATATATAGTTAGATAACATAAGAAATAAACAATCTATAAAGCAGTGCAAATGGCTCCCGTGAGACAGTTGTGAGACACTGGCAGTCCTTCAAGTCTTGAGGGTCACCGGGTAGTCCTTTGTAGAGCAATTCAGGCTATCCGGGCACAAGCAGCAAACAGCAAGGGTCTGACAGTCCTCAGCTCAAGGGATGTAAATTCCAATGGTGTGGCGAAGCAGGTCCTGAAGGAACCTCAAATTACAGTGACACAGTCCACGGGTTAGGTGTCCCACAGGTAGTGTAGCTTGCAAATTGAGGCAAAGAACAAGCAAGGCAGCCGCACACTGGTCTAATGATCAAAGAGCAAGAGACAAGAAAGGCGAGGCTTGCCAAGCCATTTATCTCTCCACCCTTCAATTAATCCCACATGTGGTTTATTGGCCAGGTTGGCACAATAAACTAACTACCTCAGATGGCAATGAATTACTTGGCTCTGTTTTGAGATCCTCCCAGGGCCATCAGTTGGTTTCAGAGTATTGGTCGCTGTACTTTCTCCCTTCAGCATCATAAGGCAGAATATTAGGGAAAGAATTCATCCCACACGAAAACAAAATCACACTAAATCATCAAATATTTCTATGACTCTGGATTACTTGTTTTAAAAAATTTAGTGCCCAATCTACCTCATCCTATTTTGGCCCAAGTGCCTCTGAAGTGGGTTTGAAAATCATCACTCAATTGTCATGTAACCTTCTTGCCTGGCGATGGTATCACCTCTTTTCTTCTTATTCTTGCTATAGTAATGCCTCTTTTTCTTCCTATGTCAAAAGAATCAATTGCCTCTTAATATATTACTCACTACTGAGGGCTATTAAAAATTCTCAATGGTGTTGCCACTCCTAGACATATTTACTCTGAGGCTACTGATGTCTACTATCCTTTCTTGGTAAGAATATCTAAACTGAAAATGCAGTCTCCCACTTTAGGTTGTTGAATATAATGCTACTGATGCTTCTGTAGTAAGGCTGAAACATTTAAGGTGTCATAAAAATGTGGCTGAAATAGCTCATTACATTTTTACTTAAAAATTATTTTGATATTTCTTTAGAAGCAAAATGTAGGTCAGTGACTAACCTGAGTAACTAATATACATCTTGATATATACACTTGGAATATATATTTGGATATATTATCTTGGAATCTAATAACCATCTTGATATATACATTTGGATTCACACTTCCTGAAGCAGCTAGCCTGTTGCCTTTGAACTCATCTTGAGTTTTACGGCTTTTTCTTCCATTACTTTTCCAGGGAGTTCTTTAGCTCCTCAGGAAACTCACCTAGCAGGGCTTTACCATTAGTCTTCCAAGAATGCACCACCACTATCAAAACAAAACAGAGCAAAAAACTCACTGCCATCAAACCTGTTTCCAACTCACAGTGATGCTATACAACAGGGTGGATCTGCCCCTCTAGGTTTCCAAGACTGTAACATTTTACAGGAATAGAAAGCCAAAAACCTAAGTGAAAGACAACTTGAAGACATAGTGAAACCCCTTACAAGATTCGCCTTCTGGTATAATTTTTTTAGTGTGTCACAGTCAGTATGTTCACTCAAGAATCAATACTTGGCCAGAAATTCTCTAAGGTAATGAGACATAACAGAATCAGCTGTATGCTTTCTCACTCCATCAAAGCCCAGTTCGCAATAGCAAGAAGATGAAAACAGCCCAAAATCACATCAGTAGAAGAGCAGTTAGAGCAATTTTAGTACATGTACACAATGGAATACTATGAATCATTAGAAAACCTTGATGAAATCACAAAGCACCTCATGGCATGAGTGGACTTGGGAGACCATATACTGAACCAAGTCAGTCAATAACAGAAGGACAAGTGGTGAGACCACTACTATAAAGATAAATACAAACACTAGCATCTGTTCACGGGTCTTGTAGTCATTTATTCTGGTCTCCCAAGAAATGTGGGGGTATGTTTGTCTAATGCTTATGGACCATGTATCTTAAAACCACTTCAAAAGAGGCCTCATCTCAGCTGGGGTAACTTTTTCATTTAGTGGGGAGTAGAAGAAGGCCCAAAATTTCCTACCATATCGCATTGTCTCACAGTTACCTCAATTTAATAGATACTCCTACAATGGTGTTCAGTGAACTTCCATGGAAATTCACGATTTCCATGGTGTGGGGAAAACATGTGTCTCAGAAAGGAAGATTTCACTTCTGTTTGTGGGCAAACTAGGAAAAAGCAGCCATCCCTTGGGGAAAATGTTTAACATTACTTTTATAGACGCTCCCCCACAACGTGAGAGACTGCACCCTGAATTTTGTTACTGACCATGCATGTTTAGACTAAATTTTTTTCTGCCCTTGGTGACTCAGGCTCGTGATACTAGACTACTTAGATTTTAGATTTAGGCTTTTCAGGGTGTACAACAATCTTCATAGTCCACATTAAAAGAATCAGATTTGGAAAGGCCATGAACTGGAAAGGCCATTAATCTTAAATATACCTGTTGCAGATTAAAGGATTTGACTACTTCTTTGGACTTAGAGCCAAAATACCCAAAGGTGAAACAAAGCAGTTTACTGCTATCCCAAGGTTGTGGATTTTCAAGTAACTGAACTTGGGTTCAAATCTCTTACTTTTGAGATTTCCAATATATTAGCTATTTTCCTATTTCCTTTGCATTTTTGTGACATATTTTAGTTTAGCAGACATATGATCACCTTAATGAATATTATTGAAAATTGCCTAAGTGAATGAATATCATTGAAAATTTTGCCTTGTAACCAACCCTCATTGTTTTCTTAGCAATGTTCAGTCACTTCTGGTTTTAATCTGTATAAGTGAACATATATAGCTTTCATATAAATGTGTATTTTCTTTTTCTAACTAGTATTTTGAATTCCATACCACTGGTTAGAGGAGCTTTCAAGTTGACTTAGTTTTTTGAAATATCAACTAATATTCCATCAATTTTGCCTTGCTTGTCACCAATGCCTTCAGTGAAACTTGTATTCGTTTTCTTCAGTATCATCAATTTTTGAAGGTATAAAACTGATACGAAAACCATTGCCAACTCATAGTGATTCTATAGGACAGATTAGAATTGATCTTTTTGGTTTTTGAGACTATAAATCTTTATGGGAGCAGACAGCCTCACTTTTCCCGAGGAGGGATTGCTGTGTTTGATCTCTGAGTTGCTGTTAGTAGCCAATTACTTAGTCCATTGTACCACAAGGGCTCCTTTTGGATAATATATTTACCACCTAAAATGATAGAAACAAGCCCTGGTGTTGGAGTAGCTGAATGTTGCACTGATGACCTCAAGGTCATGGATTCAAATCCATCAGCCCTTCTGGAGAAGATGAATCTGTATACTCCCATAAGGATTTGAAGTCTGGTGAGATGGGAATATGGTTACCAGATAACAAGAACAGGAAGATCTCCTAATCAACTTCCAGAGAAATTCTATTAGGAGGGATACCCTGTACTTCCTGACAGCATGAAATTCAACTTAAAAGCTAGACTTAAAGTAGGAGAGCAACACTTGTTGACAGACTCCCCTTTACCATTGACCAGTGGCATGAATCACTTCTAGCACAGATGGTTTTTCCAGGTCCCTGAGGCAACTCAGCCAGCCAAATCTCTGACCTCACTGGGCAGTGGGGGAAAGGTAGTGGATAGTGGTTTAGTGCAGAGAAAATCAGTGCCTACGCTTCAGTTTTCACCTTTTATCTCCCTCCTCCTCTTTACCTTCTTTGTTCTCTAGTGTGCTTTCCCCACAGGTACCCAACCTTTTTTTAGGATGCACACATGTGTACAAAATAACACTACCAAAGGAGCAGGAATACCCACCCATAAGATAATTTTAATTCGGACTTTATTATATTTTATTTGGCTTTTGTTCTTTTATAGTATGTCTATTATTTTATTCTAGCTTTCTCCCATTTCCTCCTCTTTTGTTCGCTTCTGTGGTGATCCCATCTTCCTGAGAATACACATTGCACGAAGACAAATACACATTCCACAGGACAATAGATTCCTTCACATCTGCCGAAAAAGGGACTTATTTTTTAATCTGAGGACAAAGACACATAAACATTCACACTGAAATAGCTACAGAACTTAGCATCCACAGGAAGCCATGCCCAAGACTTTTGTCTTTTTCCCCCCTTCTTTTCCCTGCACACCCAACCACTATTCCTTTCTGCTCTCTCTCTCTTTTTCCTCATGAAATATATCTCCATAAAATGTATTAATTGCTATCACCCCTCTTAATATATATTTTCCCATTATTTGTAAAAATCTGTTGACCTATCCAGGCAGCCACTTACTATTACTATCATTACTTTTATTTTATTATTTTTCTTCTTGCCCTTCACTCTCCCCACTTACCCATCTCTCTCTTCTTTTATCTATTTCACTGCCGAATATTCTCTAGCTGCTATTAGACATGTAACTAGACAGAGCAAACTACCTCTACATGACCCAACAGCTCACACATTGCTAATAGCAGTACTGGGATACTGAGTAAATGGCAGTTAACCACAATTAACCCCGCCTCCAAAAAAAAACAACCAACAACCCTGTAAATCACCCAAACCCAGTGGAGTACTCAGAAGAAAAGGCCCTGGAACTACCAGAAACAGAATTCAAAGACAATGGAAGAAATTGAAAAACTAAAATCCTTAAACCAAAAGGAATCTCAAAAGATAATAAGATAATAGAATTCGGCAACATAGTAAGAGACTTGGTGGACAGAATGGAAGAAAAGAAAAACTGAATAACTAATCTCAAAGACAGTCACTCTGACTACAATCTACAAGTGAAACAATAAAAAAATTATGGAATTCGGAATCATCTTAATTAGGAAAAAAACAAATAATCTCATTAAGCAGTGGGAAAATTACATTAATAGACAATTCACAAGGGATGACACTCGAATGGCTAACAAACACAGGAGGAAATGTTCATGATGACTAGCCAACCGGGAGATGCCAATCACAAGAACCATGAAACCCACCTTATATCCACAAGGATAGCCCATTTCAGAGAGAGAGAGAGAGAGAGAGAAACAAATCCTGAAGAGGGTGTAGGGAGATTTGAACTCATACACAGCTGGTGGGCTTGCAAATATATATAACCATTGTGGAAAGCTATATGGTGCTAGCTAAAACAAGTGAGAATAGTAATAATATCTTAGGACCCAGCAATACCTTTGCTGGGAACATTCCCCAAAGAATTAAGAGACCAAATACAAGCAGAGAGGTATGCTCTTCCATGTGTATTGTTGCACAGTTCACAATTGCAATAAGCTAGAAATAGGCAAATTCCCATCAGTAGAAGAAAGGATAAAGAAACTCTGTACACAAAATGGAATATTAGGCATCTCTAATAAACAATGATAAAACCATGAAACATTTCATAACATAGATGAAACTGGACATCATTATGCTAAGCTCAATTGTTGCTGTTGTTAGGTGCCATGGAGTCTGTTCCAACTCAGAGCAAGCCTACACCCAGCAGAATGAAACACTGCCTGGCCTACATCATCCCCACAATTGTTCTTATGATTGAGCCCATTGCGGAAGCTGTGATGTCAATCCATCTCCTTGAGGGCGTTCTTCTTTTCCACCGTCCTTCCATTTTAGCAAGCATGATGTCCTTCTCCAGGGACTGGTCTTTCCTGACAATATGTCAAAGAATGTAAGATGAAGTCTTGCCATCCTTGCCTCTAAGGAGCCTTCTGGCCATATATCTTCCCTGGCAGATAGGTTTGTCCTTTTATAAATTCATGGTACGGTATTTCAATATTCTTCTCCAACATCACAATCCAAATGCATAGATTCTACTTCAGTCTTCTTTCTTTGATGCCAACTTTCACATGCATATGAGGCAATGGAAAATACCACGACTTGGCCCACCTTAGTCCTAAAAGTAACATCCATGCTTTTTAATACTTTAAAGAGGTCTTGTGCAGTATATTTACTGAATTCAACAAGTCTTTTGATCTCTTAACTGCTGCTTCCATGAGCAGTGATTGTACATTGACTCAAGACGAAATCATTGACAACTTCTATAGTGTCTCCATTTACCATGATGTTAGTTATTGGTCCAGTTGTGAGGATTTGGGTTTTCTTTATATTGAATAGTAATCCATACTAAAGACTGCCATCTTTGATCTTCATCAGAAAATGCTTCAGGTCCTGCTCATTTTCAGCAAGCAAATCTGCGTCATTTGCATATCACAGGTTGTTAATAGGATTTCCTCCAATATTGATGTCACATTCTTCATATTAGCCAGTTTCTCTAATTATTTGCTCAGCATACAGGTTCAACAAATACGGTGAGAGGACATAACCCTGAGGCACATTTCCCTGATTTAAAACCATGCAATAGTCCCTTGTTATGTTTGCACAACTGCCTCTTGATCCATGTACATGTTCCTCATAAGCACAATGATGCATTCTGGAATCCCATCTTGCTCAAAGTTTTCCATAGTTTATTATGGTCCACACAATCAAATGCCTTTGCATAGTCTGAACTAAGTTACTCAATCACAAAGGGACAAATATTTTATGAGTCCACTATTATAAGGATAAACACCAAGATGAAGGCAGGCTTTCAAGGCATGTTATTTTCTAATGCTGTCTCCCAAGCAAAGAGGAAGAGATCCTGCCTAGTACCCATCACCCCCTTAATTTATCCATCTTAAAAACATTTCAACAGAGTAGACCTCACCTCAACTAGGGTCAGTTTATGAAGGTGGAGGAAGAGGGAGAAGACCACTTAGTTGCTGCTATACTAAATTGTGCTAAGGTCACACCAAATCAACGGACACTTTTGCAAGGGTGATAAGTCAACCTTACTGGAAATTCAAGTCAAGATCGGGAGAAGGGAAGATGTATGCCTCAGAGAAGGCAACGTTTCTGTCGGTGCATAAGTCTGGAGGAGCGACCTCCCATAAGGAAAATCACTTAAAAACACTTTAATAGACTTCAAGGGGAGTGTGGCAGTTAAATAATTTCCTGTGAACTTGATGAAAAAAGTTTAGATTTTAATCATTTGTGGAGTTTCTAAGTGTTTTACAAAATTGCTTCAAATGTCTTCTTCACCATCTCTGATTTTTAAGATGTGGACAGGATGGAAAGCAAGCACTTGTAATTTGTGTTCTGTGGTCTCCTTTGTTAAAATGTCTGTGTGTGTGTACACACACACACACACA
>NW_022111319.1:2803872-2809244 GCF_000313985.2 Echinops telfairi
GGATGGATGGATGGATTGTGATTAGAGTTGTACGAGCACCCAATACAATAATTTGAAAACAAAACAAAACAGCCTAACATTCATAAGAAAAAAAAAGGTAGGGGTGGAGTCTAGCTTGTCAATCAGGTCACAGCTTGATGGTGACTACTTGTGGGTGTGATCTTCTCATAAAAGGTTTCCTAGGAACCTCCTCCTCTCTCTCTGCCTTCACCTTCCTGCTGATGAGGCGCTCAGGGACTTGCAAGAGCCCTGTGATGCTTCCAATGCCATTGGATCTACACTCTGTACCCGCCAGACTATGATCTTCCTGCATTCCGCATCAATGCACGTGGGTGTGTGACTCTGAAGAGGGGCTTATGGACTAGAATCAGATTTATGGACTTGAGTTTGACTGGGA
The DNA here is from genome assembly GCF_000313985.2 of Echinops telfairi. Lineage (NCBI taxonomy): Eukaryota > Metazoa > Chordata > Mammalia > Afrosoricida > Tenrecidae > Echinops > Echinops telfairi. Next base: position 2,804,270 of record NW_022111319.1, read on the forward strand.
GGGGATGTTTTCTCAATGTACAATTACTTCTTGAGATAAAACTTTTTCTCACACATATATGAGTGTCACTGGATTTGGTTCTCTAGTCAACCCTCCCAAACACAGAGAGAATACATCCAATATTATGTTCACAATTGGACACTTTCTACCTAGTTTCTATGCAACCCTTGGTGATCCTGGCAGTTTGCAATCAATTACTGGCACTTTAGACTCTGTCTTTTCGAGTCTCACAACATCTTTCATGGGTCACACCAGAAAGATTCGATGTGGAAGCTCCACTAAATGAACTTGGCTATACTTCAAGATCACATTTAAGGAATTTATCCCTTGGATTTAAGACTGAAATGTCCCAGCGTGAGAGGAAGCAAATGCCTGTTATTCCAAGGTTATGTAATTATCGGCAGTTGGACTTTGGTTTGGATCTCTTCCTTTGAGGGTTCCCAAGAAAAGGTGGCCTGGAACTAATATATACTTATTATTTTAATGCTCCCCTTGCTTTTTCTTATGACATGCTTTTTTCTTACGACATCTGATAGGTATGGTTCCACCTTAGTGAATGAGTGTTATTGAAAGTTTTGCCCTATAACCAATTGTCATTATTTGTGTAAATACTATCTATTCACTTAAGAGCTTATTTTTTACAAGTTAACAATTACTGTATTGTGATCTGAAGCCGGCCTACATGTGTATAATTTCCTTTTCTCAAGAGTGTTTTAGAGTTCATCATTGGCTGGAGCAGCAAGCAGACCCGAGAGCTCTGAGCAGCCCCACCACTAGTTCCCCCCACAGACCTAATTACTGCCATACCCGGGAGGAGCCTTAGCTGCTACAACTGGCCCCAGTCACCACCACTGAAACCACTAGCAGCGAGGCTGAGACCCAGCAGCTCCCGCTGCCCCTGCTCTCAGCATTGTGGGCACTAGGCCCAGCACCACGCGGCAGCCAGGGGGGGGGCTCACATCGGCAGTTCCTGATAGGGACAAGAAATTCATCGCAAGGAAGATTTTGGTAACAGTAAAATGGTTCCATGCAAGATACTGATATGGTTTCATCAACAGAAATGACACCAAGGAAGATGTGTTTGTACACCAGACTGCCATAAAAAAGAAGTACCTTTGCAGTGTAGGAAATGGAGAGCCTGTGGAGTTTGATGTTGTTAAAGTAGAAAAGGGTGCAGAAACAGCAAATGTTACAGGTCTTGGTGGACTTCCAGGGCAAGGCAGTAAATATGGGGCGCACCATAAACAATATAGGCGGTGTCCACGTCTTAGGGGTCCTTCGTGCAATTATCTGCAGAATTACCAGAAGAGTGAGAGTGGGGAAAAGAATGAGGGATGAGGGATTGAAGAGTGCTTCTGAAGGCAGTTCCTACCTTAATATATACAGCAACCCTATGGGCGTCGACCACAGTATTCCAAGGCTCCAGTGCAGGGAAGTGTTGGAAGGTGCCCAACAACCAGGGTGCATGAGAACAAGGTAGACCAGTGAGGCATAAAATGTATCAAGGCTATAAACCACCCTTTGCATGGGCCTTCCTCCTCAACAACAGTCTAGAGAGGATGGCAATGAAGAGGATAAAGAAAATCAAGACCCAAGGTCAGCACTTACATCAACATGGAAGGTAGGTCCCTTGGCAGCATTAATTGCCAATGCAGAAGCCCAGATAACCCTAAACCACAGGATGACAAAGAGACAAAAGCAGCTAATCCACCAGCTTAGAATTCCTCTGCTTCTGAAGCTGAGCAAGGCAGAGCTGAGTAAATGCTGGCTTACCATCTTTACCATCATCCAGTTTAGTCATTCAACATTAAGAAAACAATATGAACTGCCAGCAATAAGAAATGAACAAAAGATTGGAGCTGAAGACCTTAATTGCTTGCTTTATTTTGCCCATTGACCAGATAACTAGAATTATCTGGATTATCTATGCAACATAGGGTTTTAATTACTTTTACTTAAAGATGTCTTTTTGGTAATGACAAACATGTTTTCTTTAAAGCCTATTTTTTCTCAATACACCTTTCAAAGTTTGTAAACTGTTCTATGTGTAGTCAAGCTGAGATTTTTAAGAACTTCATTTTTAATTTGCAATAAAAGTTCACAGCTTGATTTTTTTCCCAAAAAGCCAACAAACGGCAAGCACCTGTTAATAAAGGACTTAAATAATTGAAAAAAATGAAAGTATTTTCAATTCTAGAGCACTGGCCAAATTAATTACATCATCAGTAGTATTGCCGTATGTCCCAGGGGAATTAGTTATGATGTTTTCTATCATAAAATGATGATGATGTCTCTAAAGTGAACCAGAAACATCTATAAACCATAGATATATGAATGGATTCGGGCCTTGCACTTAATTCTAGCCCCAATCTAGGAACCATTAGTTCTTATGACAAGGCCGTGCTCGATACTTGCCCTCATAAATAGATCACTGAAGATTTGGGTGCTTTAGCAAAGTGTGGTGAAGAGAGCAGAAGGGGTCCTGCTTACAGAAAGAATAGTATCTGAGGGTTTAATGCTTGTCTTAAAGCAGGAAGTTATTTAAGGGAGGCATTAACTAAGTCCACTTGGAAGGAGCACATTGTTTTGAGTGACCCAGGGATTTTTAATAATAAAATCCAAATCTGAAGGAAGGAATGGTATCAGAGCTTAAATTGTGAACACCAGTTTGCAGAAGGCTGTGGATGACAGTGGAAACCCAAAATCTATTTGCAGTGTCCCTATGCAGATTTAGCCTCCAGTGACTCCCCTTTGACTGCAGTCAAGGGGTGTGAATACCCTTGTATCACACAGAATATTGTAAGCTTGATTATGGCAGATGTAGTTAGGTTAAAATGTAATACCTTATTATTTGATCTCCCTTTTTACCCACTTTAATGTTTCAGTTTTTAATATTTTCTGCTGTCTTTCTGAATGAAGTTTATCTATGTTTTGTCTAATCATTGCTGTTGGTTTTGCTTGTTTGCATCCTATTTGTGTTTTTAATGATATTTTTGCACATGAAATCCATAATAGGTAGATGTGTAGAGACAGTAACTGGACTGATAATTGCTTGTGAGCATGTCAGGGGATGATCGAGGTAAATGGGGAGCTAATGACAATGAATATGAGAAGAAAATGCGAAATTGATTATGGTGGTGATTGCACTAATCTTAATATGATTGAATGGCTAAATTGTTGATTGTGATGTATATGCCAATAAAATACTGAAAAATAGTTGCTGTCTTGGAAACACTATGGAGCAGCTTACAGGGTTGTTAGGACTCAAAACCCACTCAGCAATAGTCAATTGGGTTTTAAATAGTTAAATGTCTACCAATTATTTTTGGTACAATTACTCTATGTGTTCTTTCCATCTTCTTTTTCTTTAAGCATTTTAAAATAAAGTTTCACTGGGACATAATACAAATATAATACAAGTCAATAGTTCAATTTTATCAAAAAGTTGTACAATCATTACCACAATCAATTTTAGATCATTTTCTTCTTTCTTGTACACCTTGCTATTAGCTCCCCATTTACCCCAACTTCCAATGAACTATTAATCCAGTTACTGTCTCTATTCACCCATCTTGGATTTTACCTAAAACATGCAGAAACAAATTTTTAAAAAGTCAAAAAATATAGCAAAAGTGAAATAAAACATAAGAGCTCAAAATGGAAATAAAGCACAAAATATTAAAAACTAGAGCAACTTGCAAAATGGTGAAAAAGGAGACCAAATGATACGGTGTTAAGTTTTAACATAACTGTATCTGCTATATCTACTTTTTTTTTTTGGTGATTTCTGCATCATACTTTTATTTTATTTTTTTTATTTTTTAACATTTTATTAGGGGCTCATACAACTGTTATCCCAATCCATACACACATCAATTGTGTAAAGCACATTTGTACATCGTTTCTCAAAACAGTTTCTCTCCATTTAAACCCCCGACATCAGGTCCTCATTTTTCCCCTCCCTCCCCGCTCCCCCCTCCCGCATGAGCCCTTGATAGTTTATAAATGGGTATTTTGTCATATCTACTTTCTAGTACACTGGGTATGATAACAAGGTTAATCATACCCCTGCCCTATGTTCAGAGGGGAATCAAGTGAGGCTTAATCCAGGTGTATTTCTCCTTCACTTTTTAAAAATTAAACAGATAGAAATTTTAAATGGATATAAAGAGGGATAAAAGCAGATATTATATTTTAACCTGGATATATCTACTATAATCCTCTCTATCTGATAATAAGGCTATTCATATCCCTGGACTATTATCAGAGGGAAATCACCGGAGACTTCATCTACTTGTATATGTGAATCCTGCAAATGGATTTTGGGCTTCCACTGTCATATATAGCCTTCTGCAAATCAGGTGCTCCCAATTTAAGCTCTGATCTAGTTTCTTCCTTTGGATTTGGAAAATATTGTTTACAATACTTAGATCACACAGGTTGATGTGCTTATTTCATGTTGCATTAGTTGACACCTTTCTTATAGGGCTGCTTGTTTGAAGGCAAGTCTTTAAGACCCGAGATGCTATTCCTTCTGATAGGAATATGATTGACTTTTGTTTGTTAATATCATATGCTGATACTTGGTTAAACCCCCCAATTGTTTCCAACAGTCTTTTTGTGGAGACTTGGGATTCTTTCCATGTAAAATCATATTGAAGCACAGAAGGAGTGGATGCATCGAGATAATAACTGATGCAAGGGTTTATAGGGGATGCAGGGGTAGGGGGCAGATAGGAAGGGTTTGGGGACTTCAGGAGTAAACAAGAAAGGTGGGAGGGGGTTGTGATCACACAACTTATTTTAAAGGAGATTTAACCATGGGGGTTGTTCTAAAATGAATTCTGGTGGTGATTGTACAATTCTTGATATGATTGAACAATCAAACTATTAAATTACATTTTATGAGGATTATCTGCCCGTAAAAATTTTTTTAAAGGGGAGGTGTGTGAAAGATGTATACTATCTAAAGAAA
>NW_022111319.1:2812412-2814725 GCF_000313985.2 Echinops telfairi
TGATCGACATATAACACCTTCTCAGGGGGATGAACAACAGAAAAGTGGGTGCAGGGAGACAGTGGATGATGTAAGATATGAAAATAATAATAATTTATCAGGGGTGCATGAGGAAGGGAAGGAGAGAGGGAGCGAGGTGGGGGAATGAGGAACTGATTCCAAGGGCTCAAGTAGAAAGGAAATATTTTTTAAATGATGATGGCAGCATATGTACAAATGGGCTTGACATGATGGATGGATGTGTATATGGATTGTGATAAGAGCTGTAAGAGCCCCCAATAAAATGATTTAAGAAAAAAGAAAGTGGCATTGTCCTTAAAGACTTCATAAGCTTATGCTAATAATGTCATGTGCTGACTCCATTAACCCTTGTGCTCAGCACAGTCCTTCCTTGTCACCACCTTATTTCCTAGTATGTTAAGAAAATGCAAATATGTATTTTAACCTATGGATATCCTGAGGTTGAGATGATTTTTAAATTATGTGTAGTAGTTACCTGGAATAATTTGAATCAAATAAATAACAGCAATAATAATATTGAGAAATATTTCTCCCACAAAATTTAAGCAAATATTATTGTAGAATTTTGGTTATGGGTGAAATAATTGGTTTTTATGGGTGTGCTCTCACAAATTTTGCCATTTGGTTTTGAAAACCAAATGTCTTTGCTCATTTTCTCTATGGGTTTGCCATTATGGATTGTTTCAGATTCACTGCCAAATTTGGAGGACCTTTAAAAGTATGAATAAAGTTCGCAGTGGTTTTAGTCTTTAGTCTGCCTCTGTAATCAAAACAAAAGCTAGATCTGAATTTGTATTAGAATCTTTTATATTTTAATATTTACTACTTATTACTGTAACATACATATGGTGATATCCTCGAAGAATATGACGTTTTAAAAATTCAGATGCTTTCATCACCTTGGCAAGACAAGTGAAAATCCTGATGTTGTATATGACTTATTACTTTCAAATTATTATTTTTGAAGTAAAACTTTAGTCATATGAAAGACTATTTTTCAGACTGAAGACCATAATTAACATAGGGAACTTATTCCGTGGGTTTCAAACAGCATATTTCTAAAACAAGGTAGAATAGAATGAAATGAGAAATGAAAGAGTGCCTGGCACTTAATAAGTATTAACCTTAAAGACCTTGTATTTGGCCATGGATTCTTAGATACAACATAAAAACCATGAGGAATAGACAAAATAGATAAGTTAGAGTTCATCTAAATTAAGTTTTGTTCATCAAAGAATATTACAATGAAATTAAAATGAGAGAAAATATTTATGAGTCTTTCTACTCCCATAAAGAGTTACAGTCTCAGAAACCCACAAAGAGTCAATTCTACTCTGAATTGACTCGAAGGAAGTGAGTTTGTTTTTCATTTGGATATATGTATATGTATATATATGTCAAAATGTGAAAGAAACCTTAACAACAAAAATGCCAACCACTCAGTTAAAAGACGGTCAAAGAACTTAAATAATATTTCTCCAGGAAAATATAAAAAGACCAAGAAGCACATGAAAAGAGGCTTAATATTAGTCATCAGAGAAATCAAAGTCACAGGGACAGGACCTCTACCAGAATGGATTTTTATCAGAACACTGAAAGTAACAAGTTTTAATGGGTATATGGAAGATTGCAGCTTTTATCTATGGCTCATGAAAATGGAACATTATTCAGTTGCTATGGAAAACAGTTCAGTGGTTTCTAAAAATGTAACAAAATGATAATACATTAAAAAATAAACCTAGCTGCTGTCAGGTCATTCAGATTCAAGGTGACCCCAGGTGTCACAGAGGAGAAGCCTCCACAGGGTTCTCCTGTCTGTAACTTCGGGAAAGCAGGTCACCAAGACTGTCTTCTTTGGTGCACAGACTATTTGCACTAGCAGTCACCACTGAATTACCATATGAGTTAGCAACTCCACTCATAGATACCTGTGAGTGTGAATGAAAAAGAACTGAAAGCTCAAGCTCAAAAAGATACTTGTAACTCGTGTTCATCACGGCGCTGTTCACAATAGTCTAAAAAGGGGGAAATAACCTATGAGCTTTGTTGGCATAGTGAGTGGTTAAGGCTGAGCGCTCCTTCTTTCAATTTACCCTCAGGGCTTGCTCATGGGAGGAGGTCAGCTCCTGGCACTTGTTGAGGAGGATGGCCCCCTCCCCCTCTCTGGCCCCCAGAGAGTAAAGTGACCCTAGTAACAGCAGGGGGCACTGTTGCGGCACAGTGCTGTGACGGTTGCCATGGCAATGTCCTCCTGCTAAAAACTTGTGCAGGGGGGGCGGGGGCAGGGGGGGG
>NW_022111319.1:2815109-2822706 GCF_000313985.2 Echinops telfairi
ACAGCCTTAGCCGACCTTGATGCCTACGACACCAACTTGGACTTGATACCTTGGGGAAAGGGGCACCCATGGTCTGCTTTCTGGTAGAGTGGCTCACGGAAGAAGATGACGCCCCCAATGCAGGGGGTCACCAGGTTGTCAGCAGTCAGCAGCAGCTGGTGGTAGAAGCAGCGGTTCTCTTCGGTGTTCTCGGTCGTAACAGACTGCAGTCTCTTGACAATGTTTCTGGTGGACTCTTCTGCAGCCAGGATGACCCTGCCCGAAGCCACAGTGCAATGGGCAATGTCCATCAGCTCCTTCTTCTGCTCGGGGGTGAGCACTGGTATGGGAAGGGCATGGTGGTGGTGATGGCAAGCTTCTTCCTGGAGGCTGAAGGTGCAGCAGACGGCCTGGTCAGCAGCGAGTGCTGACACAAATCTTTTGGCCCCCATTGCATATAAAAGTTATGTTTACACAGTATTGTTGTCTATTAAGTGTCTAATAACATTAGGACAAAAATGAAATATTATATGTATCACCAAAATATAGCTCAGAGACGTGAAGTGAGCACATGCGGTTGGAAAAATGATGCTCATAGGATTGTTTAACACAAGGTTGCCACAAAACTTCAATTTCTAAAAAATGCCATATTTGTGGAAGAGGTCAGGGGTAGCCAAGACCTGGAGAACTGGTGAATATGGAATTATTGTTTAAGGGGTACCAAGTACCTATTTGGGATAATGAAAATGTTTTGGAAATAGAGAGTAATCGTGGCACAACTGTGAAAATGAACATCACTGAATTGTACATGTAAAGATGGTTAAAATGTCAAATATTTGTTATATACATTTTACCACAGTTTTTAAAAAATGGAGGCAAGAAATTATGTTGGACAGAAACAGAGAACAGATTTACAGTTGTGCAGGGCTGAAGAGAGTGCATCAGGGTTGGGAAGTACTTGTTAACGGGACACGGGATTCCTTTTAAGGTGAGAAAAGTGTACTAAAATTTGCTAGTGGTAATGTTTGCAGCGCCTTGTTACTGAACTAAAATGCATTAAATTATATACTTTATAAGCAGGTGAATTTTATGGTATGTGTATTACATCTCCATAAAACTGTATGCTTCCCCACACATATTTAAGAAATCCAGACCTTGGGAATTAATAGTAATAGTCTAGTGAGTTTCTTTTAACAAAACTGGAATTCTAGATGTCTTCATTCTTAAAAAACTCGGCTTTCAGAGAACCTCAGTGTGCCACCCTCAATATTAAAAGAAAATCCTAAAACTCATCTTATTCTCTTCCTTGTCCTCGACTCAGTTTTGTTCAGTGTTGTAAGTGACTTTGGAATCTCTACAAATTTCCAGCTGCCTTGAACAAGTGAAACAGAAAATAGAGCACTCCATAAATTACTAAGCCATGGACCTTGGGTGAAAAGAAAGAAAAAGAATGGCTCAAATGAAAAATGAGAGGCATTCAGAAGAAAGCAAATTACATTGCAAACACAAGTTAAAGTAAATAGACAAAGAAATCTGAATTCCTAGATTGATAAAACATAGCAAAGATGGAAAAATATCACTATACAGTATTGGATATGGTAACTGTCTAAGGGTGGTCCCAGGTTGAAAGTGTCCAAATGTATTAAGAGAGAAAGAGAGAGAGGGAAGGCGCCTACAGTAAGCTTTCTGATGCTGTATGTTTGGTCTTGTTATCTTGGACTCAGGTTCACTCCTATCAGGCAACAAGCTGATCAACTGAATGAAAGTTTAGTGATAAAGGCTAGGATTTTTTTGTTGTATGGAAGGGAAATCACTAATAGAAAGAGCTGTGTTAATTTTAATGTCATCTTTTCCGCTGCTTCTTAAAATAGAATAATCTGTGAGGGGTCTCTACCTGCTCTTGTGCATATGTAACATAACAACTCAAGGATAACTTTTTTAGCAAATACAAATTTACAGAGAATCTGACAACCTACGGAATTTATAAGTTAATTTGAGTGTTTAGTATTTTCTTTGTCCTCTGTCATGGCCATAGCTGTTGAGAAATAGATACCTGTATAATATCTTACCTCAGGGGGATACTAGTAAATTAATCAGTAAATATCAGAAGTTCATAAGAATTCCCAGATTGAAGATTTTTTTTTCAAATTACACTTGCCCTCTTCTCGCCCTGTATAGACTATGTTATATACCTTCATTCTTTACATCCAAAATGATTGCTGTAGTGAGTTATTATTATATATGAGAGAAGATTTCATCCCTTAGGTATATTAGGCAGTTAGAAAATTTGAAGAAAAAATACCTATTAAACGTCTTTAACATAATCCACAGCTAAATCTCTCTGAAAAACTCTCATTCTAGGCAGCAATGAGTTTTCCATAGCAGTGTCGTTTCCAGGCTAAGACAGAAAAACATCCAAACAAACAGAAATTTGCATCTTCAAATGTCTAGAGACAGATTTCCTGGGGAATGAAAAGACTCACTAGCAGGTACTGTTGCAAATACTAGTTCTGTGTAAAAAAAAATCCTGAAGTAGTGGCATAAAACATTTGGTCATGTTCACAGGCTCTGTTGACTTGGGAATTTGGAAGGGACACAGAAGGAACCGCTTGGCTCTGTTCCACAAGGCTGGAGGCTAACTATCTGAAGGCTCACTCATGTCTCAAAGTTGATGCTAGCGGTCGGCATGGATCTCAGTTTGGGCTCCCAACTGGAAACCTTACACATGGCCTCTTTGATGTAGCTGCTTGGATTTCATTACAGAATGGTGGCTCGATTCGAAGAGTGAGTGTTTCAAGAGTTACAAAGTAGTTACAGACATAATTTTTTATGTTCTCACTTTGGAAATCACACAGCATCAATTCTGACTTAGTAATAAATGCATTCAGATTGAAGAAGAGGGGAGATAATCCCCATCTCTCAATGGATGAAGTGTCAAAATCACGTTTAGGATGAACATGTGACATGTGGAGTGGGAGATGGCCATCTTTGGAAAATAAAATCTTCAAAACAGGATGCCTACTGACTACAATATTTAGTATCCTTCCCATTTGCAAGGTATATGCAGCTGCTCCTCTGGGACCCTCATGTTTAAATCTATTATAAAAAAATTCAGCTGCCAGGTCTTATTCTCAAAAATAGACTCAGGTACAGATGAAAATTCTCAGGTTTGGTTCTTTGAGTACAGCTTTTTTTTTTTTGCACAACTCCTTGAGCACTTCTTAACATAAAAACATACAAATTAAAGGTACAAATTACATGCTTTATCCAATCAATATACAATTGTGGAAAAGCCTAGGACAACTGCTATATATACTCCTCTTAAAAAGTGGTGATGGGCAGTGGGGTTGGGGGAGGAGATAAACATGTAACATTCACTAGCCTATAATAATTCTGAAATCGAACTGGGTATGTGTTGCCATTTCCTCATTAAGGGAGTTGCTTCATTAAAAAAAAAAAAACAGCTCATGCTTGCAGTAGAGTAGTTTCCTCTTTCTTACCTGCAGTAGTCTGAGTCCAAAGGATTCCATTTTATACCATCCCTATGCCTTTTCTAAGGCGCCGTGGTAGTATAGTGGGTTACAAGTTGGGCTGCTAACTACAAGGTCAGCAATTCAAACCCACCAATCATTCCAAAGGGAAAAGATGAGAATGTCTGAATCTTTAAAAGAAAAAGAAAAACTTACAGTCTTGGAAACCCACAGGGGCAATTCTACTCTGTCCTATGAGATCACAGGTTGAAATCAACTCAAAGTGACTTGATTTGTTTGTTTATCTCATTCCTTTGACACTAATAAATTTCCTTTAAAAACTTGTGCGTGTTCTTTGATAATTCACTCCTTTAGAAAAAAAACCCATAACCAAAATATTTTCAAGATTTCTCTTTCTCTTGCTTGGGTCTCCTGTGAGACTGCTGTGGGATAATGTCCTTAAACTTTTTAGAAACTCTATTGCTTGTCTCTTAGAAAGCCTGCAGGAGAAACTGTCTTAGATGTTTTGGAGATTTTACAAATACGCTTACATTACAACAAAGTTTGTAATTTTTGATTCATTTGATGTCTGCAGAGGTTTGAATTAACAAAGCAGTTTTATTTTTTAAACTAGCAAAGTCTAAGATTACAACAGAAATGAATGGTTTAGCTCATATCTCCTCTCTCATATTTTACCTCATGAAGCAGGAAGCCGAGTTGAACATTCATTGTTTGCCTGGATATCTTCATAGTTAGATCATTGCGTTTATTAGGTATAGTTCTTATTGCACATATTATCAAAGACGAGTGTTGCTGACTTCAGGCAACTGTATGCACCTGTTTTCTTTCCTTTGACTTTCAGTTTTTCTTTAATTTAAAAAGAAACAGCTTCCCCACGGCCCTGTCATTTTGCTGTACTACTCTTGCCAAGGCCTAGTACCAAAGACAATGTACACATACCCAGGTTTTGTTACAGCTGTACTCCACTTACAGTTACGCAATTCGTTTCCAGTTAAGTAATAAACTTAAGCAATAACTCGGCGCAAACTTAGAGGCACACAGATTCTGTGGGCTAGGAATCTGGCAAGGCGCATTAGGGATATCTTATCTCTGTTCCACGATTTATTCATCTATATGGCAGTTGATTGGCTGGGACTTCAACTGGGGCTACTGACCAGAACTTCTATAAGTAATCTCTCTATATGACTTCTCTTTCCATTTAGACTGAGCATCTTGAAGGCACCCATCATTATGTGACCAAGAAGTCAGTCATTACAAACTGAATGAGAAAGCCAGTCAGAAAGCATAATTCATGCCTGATGTAACGGGCATTGCACTTGTGGTCATTCGTTTTCAAAACATGCATGTATTAGGTATCCAGAACCTCTGGGTGAATACATTGTCATGCATGTATGAACAATTTTGGGCAGCATGGAGGTCACTTCACTTCAAGAGAAGTTTTATAGCTACCCACCAGCAGTTGAAAATAACGCATGAGATATGAATAACTGGCAGGAGATTCTTACACATTATTGTGCAAAGCACTTTGGAAAAGACATAAAAATGGCAGTTTGAACTGAGAACCCATTCTATCACAATGATTGGTTAGAAATTTACCTCAAAAATTTTACACACAAGTTACTTACCTCTGGACATTACCACATGTTCTTTGTAAGACAGTGATAGTGGAATTTATGGGATTTCTGTTGATCTGATCTTGTATCTGGAAGGGTTCCCTTCAATAATTTTTTTTTAAAGTTACTAAATCAAGAACACTCAACAATCCCTAAAGCTGCTAAGTATCCTTATTGAAGCTCATATAAGTTTGAGAAAAGAGATCACATTATAAATATGAGTATAATGTTAAATGGCCCACATCATCTAATAATACACTCAAAGAATTTTCCTTTAATTGTCTTCATAACTGAAAATATTAATTATAATCATCTCCATGTATTTCCTTAAAGTTCAATTTGCATAAAATACTTGAATGAAAAATAACAACACTCAAGTATGCCAATAAATTATACTACATTTAAAATATACACTACATCTTGTTGTCTACATTTCAAATCCAAGAGATGAATATTACGTAGAGATTAGGTTTGAAGAAAAGGAAAAGTGACATTTTATAATTCGCATGTTAAAGTTATATATTTATTTTAAATATATTTCTAAAAGTCTAAAAATCTGATAAAATTCCACATGTGATTTGTGTTTCAGATACAGAATTATTTGGGGATTAAGAAAGTCAGTTATCTCAGCATCTTCTTGAAGACCATTTGAATTCTTAGGTCCCTTTGGTTCATCTTATCATTCAAGAACCTCTAAATGACTCTCCTATTGAACTCTGCAGTAAAAAATATAGGACATGATAATCCTATTATGAAACCCATACTTCCAGAATCACTACACATATGGACACAGATGAGCTAACAGCAATCCAGCAGTCATTTGTTTAGGACATGTTTGTAAATATGGGCCTTAGTAAACAATTCCATAGACCTTCAGACCTTACATTTCTAAACAAGGTGGAACTTTCTAGATATACTGTCTGAGGGTGGAGATACAGTCGTGTGGAACCTGTACATGTAGGAAGTAATCCCCTATGTCATAACTATGTTTGATTACTATCAGCTCTCCAGAGGGTAAGTGACTGCCTGTACATTAGGAGATATCAATACTTCCAGAGGAAGAGACATAGCCTGTGTAATAGAGTCAGTTATTGAAAGGATGTTGTGTTAGACCAGGGTGACTAGAGAAACAAATCCAGTGACACTCATATGTGTAAGAAAGAGTTTTATATCGAGTAATTAAATATCAAGAAAAAATCCCGACCCAGTCCAGCTCAAGTTGAGAAGTCTGATACTAGTCCATATGTCCCTCTTCCAGCTCATGCGCCACATTCAATGACGCAGAATGCAGGAAGATCAGAGGCCAGGGGGTGCAAAGTCGTGTGAGGCCAGTGGTGGTGGTAACATCAAAGGGATCTGGCAACAACCAGGGTGAGTCAGCAGGAAGGTGAAGGGAGAGAAAGACAAGACACACACAGAGAGTGAGAGCGAGCTATATATCAGGGTTGCACCTCCAACAGACGTCATCAGGCTGCAACCTAATGCAGGCTAAACGTCACCCCTACACTTTTGTATACCTTCAGTTGACGTGAAATTATGCAACTACCAAAGATGTGTTATATAATGTAGCCCCCTTACACACGGTATCAGAGGAAGGCTTTTCATAGTTTCTGTGAACAATAGGTTGAGACACTCAAGGCTGTCAGCCTGGATCTGTGTGGGTAGCTGAAAGGCTACTCCAACCCCAGGACCCATAGCTTAGCCTTCGTCGTTTACTCTAACACCAGCTGTGACTGAATGAATCCACCAGCATGAAACACCTTATGGCAGAAAAGTCAGCCAGGTTGTGTACAAATGTGTCAGGCCAACCAACAAGAAGTGCTGCAACTATCTAATAATTATTAAATCAACCAAGTCCTCCCCCTTTAACTTTATCCTAAATTGGGACATTTTGACTACCTCCATAAACTGCCTCGAGGTCTCCATATGGAGAGATTTCAGGGCATTTGAAGATTCAGCCACGGTCCAGAAGTTCCAGATTCATCCCAAATTTCAGGCAGTTTTATTGAGCACAAGTAATGGGAATACGCTGACAAGAGAAACCAATCTCCTTGAGAACTTACTATGGTAGGGAATTTCATAAAGCTACTCATTCTCATGTTGATACTTGAACTCAGCTGATGTGTGTGATTCAACTGTCACCTGGAGCACCCTGAAATATGAGCTCCAGATTGGCCTACTTACAATAGGAATGACAAGCTTTTCAAGTATTTCTGCTTTATCAATCATACTAGCAGCCAGAGCGTCAGACAAGAAATCAAAAAGTAGGGGATCAACTCTATTTAGTAATTAATTGAATAAGTAATACTTGCGTATTTACTGTGAGATAGACCCTTGGGATAGAGCAGGAAGTACATCAGACAAATTCCTCCCCTATAGAGCTTACAGCAGCGGTGCTCAACCTGTGGGTCGCAACCCCTTTTGGGGGTTGAGTGACCCTTTCACAGGGGTCGCCCAATTCATAAGAGTAGCAAAATTAGATTTATGAAGTAGAAATGGAAATAATTTTTCCAG
>NW_022111319.1:2823668-2831874 GCF_000313985.2 Echinops telfairi
ATATATATTTATATATTTATATTTATATATGTACATGCTTATATTTAGACCTCTATAAATGTCTTTTGCCTCCTGGTTCTTTCCTCTATCTCCTTTTACTTTACTCTTGTCCCACCATCATGTTCGGCCTTCATTCGAGTTTAGTATTTCTTTGCTGCTACATTGCCCTAGATTAAGCATTCTACGCCCTTCTTTCCATTGATTTTAGTTCATTTGTTGTTTCCTTGTCCCTGGGTTGGTTGCCCCCCTTTCTTTTCTCCCACTTCCCCTTCTCCCGTATCGCCCCGGAACCATTGGTCCCGTTCTTTTCATCTCCGAATTATTTATCCCGCCTATCTTATCTAATAGTCACTCATATACATTACTAAGTGCAAAAACAAGGCAAAGCCAAATAAAACAACAAATGAAATAAAAACCAACAAAACAATAACAACAACCAAAAAAACAAAAACAAAAGAATAATAACAAAAAGAAAGCCACTGAAAACATGGAAAAGCCTATAAATAGTTCAAGGTCTGTTGGTCTTTGCGAGTGTTTTCCAGTCGAGTCTGATGTGGTGCCACACTCTGCCTCCAAAGCCTATTTTTGGTATTCCCTGGGGATTAATGAAAATAATTTTATGGTTGGGGGGGTCACCACAACATGAGGAACTGTACTAAAGGGTTAGGAAGGTTGAGTCTGGCTTACAGTCTAGAGTGAGAGACAGAAAAGAAATGAATAATTAAATAAATTAAATAGTATATTGTAAAGTGGTAAGTGCTGTAGAGATAAATCAAGAAAGGGGGGTAGAGAGATTAGTTTAAGTGACTGTTTAAGAAAGTGATATTTAAATAGAAAGTTAAAGAAATTGTAGATATCTTGGGAGAACACAGAAACTCCAAATTTTAGATTTTAAGTCTGCTTTAAACTGGAATCAACAGTGAGTTTAGGTTTAAGTTAAACATTCGATTGAAGGACTCAATTGTGATTAAATAACGAGTGAATAAGTATAATGCTAACTGTTAATGAGATATATTAGGCCTGCCTCACCTCTGGCAATATTCCATCTGACATTGATTTCCACATTCAAATAGCATAAATCAGGTAAGCGTTGGACCACTAACCCTAAGCAAACACAGCAGCCTCTCTGAGGGAGAAAGATAAGGCCATCTGGTCACATAAGGGTTTACAGGCTTGAAAACCCTATCTAGGGTTGCTGTGAGTCAGAATCAATGAGATCGTAAAAGGTTTAGTACTAAATTGTAAGAAAATGTTTGCTGGAGAATACAGACATTTTAAGAACTACCATGAATTCATGAAAAAGTAGTAGTAGAAGGGTCAATATATTATAGTCTGGGCTTAATCCAGTCCAGCATCTGTTTACTTTTTATTAAAATTTTTGTTGAGATTATTGGAAATTCACATGGAATTGTAAGAAATAATATATAGAAATACTGTGGACCCTTTATTCAGTCAGTGCCACATGGTAACATCTTTCAAAACATCAGAATATTGATTCAATTCCCTAATTTTTATTCAAATTTCTCTACATTTACATCCACTCATTTATGTGTTGGGGGATGGTATGAGTATGTGTGTATGTGTCTGCATGCTTAATTCTATGAAAGTCTTAGTTCTATGTGTAGGTATCCACTACAGATGTGTAGGTATCCACTAGCAGTAGGAATCCACTACTACTATCAGGATACAGAATAATTCCATTTCCACCATGATCCTTTGTGTTGTGCCTTTAATGAATCACACCACCATTTTACCATCCCCCACTTTATCTCTACCCCCAGGAAGCCACTTATATGCTCTTCATTTCTAAAAATTTTGTCATTTAAATAAAACAATATAAATAAAATCATATAGTATGTAATATTTAGAGGTTGACTTTCTAAACTCAGCCTAATCCCCTAGAGATATTTTTGGAGTTTTGTGTATCTATAATCTGTCCATGGTATGGATATACCACAATTGTTTAACCATTAAAACATGGAAGGGTTCCGGTGTTGTTTTGTTTTTTGGTTTTGGGAGATATTTTGCTAGAGTGAATAAAATTATTAATATCCATGCATATATTTTCATTGTCACATTTTCAAGGATATATGCCCCATGGTGCAATTGCTAGCTGATACAGTAATTGTAATTTTACATTTATAGGAAACTACAAAACTGTTTTCTAAAATACGTGGACCATATTACATTTCTACCAGTAATGATGGAATTTCTTCAAATTCTCATCAAAATGTGGTGTTATCACTATTTAGCTACTCTCATAGTTGTGTAGCCACATCTCATTGTGTTCTAATTTTCACTTATCTGATTGATAATAATGTTGAACATGCATGCTTTCACATGCTTATTTTGCATCTGGATATCCTCCTCATTAAAAGTCTACTCACGTCTTTTGCCTACTTTCTAATTGGATTGTTTCATGTTTTCATTGTTAATATTTGAATTATATATACGGAACTTTTGTCAGATAAATAATTTGCAAATATTTTCCAAATATTTTGGAATATTTGAAGCTTGTCTTTTGATTCTCCTACCAAGTCATTCAAAAGTAAAAGCTCATTATTTTGACAAGGCTTAATTTCTCAAATCTTATTTTGATGTACATACTTGTAATGCTATATATAATAATTATTTGTCTAAATCTAGGTCTTGAATATTTTAATATTTCTTTTCTAAAAATTGTACAACTTTATATTTCACATTAACTATTTGACTAATATTGAATTAAATTTAATTTTTTAAGTATGATATTCAGGGTAGGTTTCCTTCTTATTTTTTGCCCATGAATATGCAATTGTTCCAGCTCCATTTATTGAAAGGATTATTCTTCCTTCATTGACTTACTTTTATACCTTTGTCAAAAATCAATTGCTTGTACTTGGGTGGGCCTATAAAGTGGTTATGTGTTTCATTCTATGGATTGATGTGTCTATCCCTCTGCCATCACTAGTCTGTCAGTTTATTATGCTATGGTGCCTTGTGTTGCTGTGATGTTGGCAACTAGATCATTGGTATTGCAAATACCAGCAGGTCACCCACACCCAAGTTGAACAAGTTTCAGCAGGATTTCCAAACTCCAAACTGAGATGTTCACTTCTGCGGAACTAGCCATGAAAACCTCATGGATAGCGTTGAAACATTATCAGAACCCAAACCTAATGAATATAAGCAGAACGTTGCCAGAGATATTGCTAAAAGATGAGACCTTCAGTCAGAACTCACTCAAATTATGACTGAGGAAGAACTGCCTGCTCAACAATGTTGACTGTAATTGCATGGACAGAGCCCGGGGAGCAAAGCCTTCAAGACCTTCACTTGTTGATGGGGCACAATTCAAAATGAGATGAAACAGCTGCACACATCAGTTAATAATCCGAAACTGGAATGTGCAAAGTATAAATTTAGGAAAATTGGAAGTTGCCAAAAATGAAATTGATACATAGAGATGAGGGCTGATGCCAGGGGCTTAGGTGGAGAGCAAATGTTTTGAGAATGATGATGGCAATGAATGTACAAATGTGCTCTACAAATTGATGTATGTATGGATTGTGATAAGAGTTGTGTGAGCCACTAATAAAACGATTTCAAAAAATAAAGTTCATTATTTTAGGTATCAGTGAGCTGAACTGGGCTGGTATTGTCCATTTTGAATCAGAAAATCATATGGTTTACTAGGCAAACAATGACAGATTCAAGAAGAATGGCGTTCAATTCATTGTCAAAAATGGCATTTCAAGATCTGTCTTGAAGTACAATATGGTTTTTAACAGGATAATATATATCCACAAAGAAATCCAGTCAATAAAACTGTTATTCAAATTTATGCGGAAAGCACTAATTTAAAGCAAGTGATGTAGAGATTAAAGAATTCTACTAACAGCTTCAGTCTGAAATTAATCGAATATGCAATTAAAATGCATTGATAGTATTGGCAATTGGAATGCAAAATTTGGAAACAAAGCACAGTTGTTGAAAAATAGGGCCTTGGTATTACAGAGGAAACGAGCTCAAATGATAGAATTTCACAAGACTAGTGACTTCTTCATCACAAATACCTTTTTCAACAAGACAAATGACAATAATACATGTGGACGTCTCCAAATGGAATACACAGAAATCAAATTAACTGCACTATTCCAGGAGCTGATGGTGGAACAGATTATTAATTTATCATATGTAAGTTCAGGTTGACGTTGAAGAAAATTAAGCAAGTCGACAAGAGACAAAATATGGCCTTGAGAATATACCACCCAAATATCAAGAACATCTCAAGAACAGAGTTGACACATTGAACACTAATGACAGAAGACCTGATAAGCTGGGGGAGGACATTAAGAACATCAGCTTAAAAAAAGAAAGAAAGAAAAGATCAAAGTGGTTGTCAGAAGAGACTCTGAAACTTACACCGAAGCACAGAATAAGGAAGGCAACAGAAAGAAGTCAAAAGTCAAAGAACTGAACAGAAAATTTCAAATGGCAGCTTGAGAAGAAAAAGTAAAGTATCATAATAAAACGTGTAAAAACTGAGAGTTATAAAGCCAAACAGAAAGAACACACTCAGCATATCTTAAACTGAAATAAAGAAAAAAATCAAGACATAAGTTGCACTATTGAAAGATTCTATGACTAAATATGGAATGATTCAGGTAGCATCAAAAGAAGACGGAAAGAATACACAGAATCATTATACAAAAAAGAACCAGTTGGCATTCAACCATTTCAAGAGGTAGTGTCTGATCAAGAACCAATGGTGCAAAGGAAGAAGTCCAAGCTTTCCTGAAGACATTAGCCAAACCCAGGTTCTAGGAATTGATACAATACCTATTGAATGCTTCAGCAAGCTGATGAAGCACTGGAAGCACTCGCTCGTCTATGCCAGGAAATTTGGATGACAGTTATTTGGCTAACTGACTGTAAGAGATTATTATTTGTACACATGCCAAAAAAAGGTGACCCAAATTATAGAGCTATAACATTGACATCACATACAAGTAAAGTTTTCCTAAAGATTATCCAATTATGGTTGCAGCAGTACATTGACAAGGGATATCATTGCTGATGCCAGATGGATCTTGGCTGAAAGTAGAGAATATCAGGTTGTTTATTGTGTTTTATTGACGATGCAAACATATTCAACTGTGTGGATCATAACAAACCATAGAGAGCCTGGAGAAGAATGGGAATTCCAGAACACATCACTGTGCTCCTGAGCAACCTGTACGTGGATCAAGAAGCAATTGTGACAACAGAGAGCATAATGCCTGGTTTAAAATCAAGAAAGGTGTGTGTCAGCTTTGCGTCCACTCACAATACTAATTCAACCTGTATCTTTAGCAAATTATCAGAGAACCTGGCTGATATGAAGAAGAATGTCATCAGATTTGGAGGAAGGTTTTTTAATCTGTGTCATGCATAAGACACAATTTGCTTGTAGAAAAAGAGGATTTGTAGCTGATGAAGATCAAGGATTGCAGCCTTCGGTATGGATTACAAATTCAATGTAAAGAAACCAAAATCCTCATAACTGCAAAAATAACTATCATCAATATAAAAAAGTAAAGATTGAAGTGGTCAAGGATTTTGTTTTGCTTAGATCCAAAATAAATGTTCATGGAAGCAGCAGTCATGAGATCCAATGAAGCAATGCATTGGACAAATGCCACAGAAGACTTCTTTAAAATCTTGAAAAGCAAGGATGTTACTTGTAGGACTAAGTTACTCCTGACCCAAACCAGGGTATTTTCAATCCCTCATATGCATGTGAAAATTGGAAACTGAATAAGGAAGACTAAAGAAGAATGGATGGATTTGAACTATGGTGCTGGTGAAGAATATTGGAAGTACCATTGACTGCAAAAAGAACAAACAAATCAGTCTTGGAAGAAGCACATCCAGAATGATCTTTAGGGGAGAGGCTTCAAGATGGCACAGGTCAGCAGCCCATACAGGGATCTCCGGTGAGTCTGGTGTACAGGAGGTCACGTGGAAGCGTCCTGGTGAGTGGAAAGGTCCCCACGAGGGGTCCTCCCTGTCCAGGAGGTGGCCCTGCCCCACACCTGCTTTGTTTCAAGTCCTGGAGATTTCCTGCCGACTGTTCAACCCTTGTGTGCCTTGGGCGTCACCAGCCAGTGCTTTCACCCCTGGCCTGGTTGCCACCCCAGGAACAGAATGGCTATCATGTAGAGCCCCCCAGGGCTGGGACTGACCACTACACAGCAGCTGTCCACTCATGGCTCCCACCCAAGGGAGCTACGCCCGCCTCCCATGGTTCCCCTCAATCCGGGAGGCTAGGCAGTGATTCTGTCTGCAAGCTCGGGTACCTCCCTGCAGCCAGCCACCCAGGGCCCCAAGGTCTAACCCGCAGCAGGTTTGATTGCCTGCAGCTGGGTGTACCCAGCACCAATGACAGGGTGCCAGGGTCACCTCCTCCCACCATACAATAGCATCTGCTCTGTCAATGGGGCAGAGCCCCGAGCACATCCAGGTCGCCTCAGCGCATCATAGCTCTGGCCTTTCACTGAGTGGCGCCCACACTTCCTACCCACCATTTCCCCAGCACAGCGGCTTCTGGCACCCCCCACGCCTCCCAGCCCAGTGCACTGCATTGCAACCTGCCTAAGACTGAGCCATGGAGAGGCAGAGTCACGGACCAGGGTCTTGCAGGTCCACTGTGTGCAGCACAGCCTCAGTCTGAGCCACAGGGAATTGGAGTTCCAGACTGGGGCCTTTCGGGCCTGGGCCCCACTGCCTGCCACCTCAGCCTGAGGCGCGGGGAGGCTGAGTTGCAGACCGGGACCTCATATAGGTGTTTCCTGGGTCTATTGTAGCTCGGGGATCCTCACTTCCTCATCCCCTCCCAGGCCACGCAGCAAGTGGAACAGTGAAGAGTACATCCCTGGTCCAGAGGGCATCCTTCCCTCAAATCTAGCCTCGGTCCAGGAACCAGGGGACCAGCGATCTGGCTCCGGGAGCTCCCCAGCTCATGCCAGCCACACTATCATTATGAGTCCGCATTGGCTTCCTGGCAGAGTTTGCTTTTATTTGAGCCTTCCCCCTTTTTAAACGCCATCTTTTATTCCTAAATTCCACTAGGTGGCGCGCTGGACCTATGCTTCTACTGACAATTTAGGGATTTGTTCCTAACTTCCTCCACCATAGCAGGTCCGTGTACTGGGCTGTTGACTTCCCAAGGCGACTGAAACACTAGGGTGATCGTTCATCTGTTTGTCCATAGGAGTGGGGAGTTATCCTCCCTCCATGCTGATTGTACAGTGCAGGGGACTCTCCCACTGACAGATGGAAGGGGTGGGTTGCAGCCTTCCTGAGACAGTGGAGAGTGCTTCTTGTCCTTTCTAAATGAGCAACCCTGAGTTGGTTCTTTCAGTACCTAGTTGTACTGGTCCCTGGTAGGTTGCCAATTTGATAATAGTTTCTTGCTCTGGCTCAAAGCTGTGTCCTATAGCTAGGGTCTTAGTGTACTTATGCCTCCATTCAAAACAAGACATACTGGCATTCCCTTGCAACATTCCAGCTTCCCTAGGCTTTCATGAAATCAGCTCCGGAATTCCCATAGACAGAATTCCCACTTAATTGAGCTATGTTTTCCTAGGTTTCCTGGATTTCAAATCTATGTTGTATCAATATACCACTATCTCTCAGTTCTACGTCAAATAAATATGTTTCTTTTCCTGATGACCTCTCCTTTCCAAGACTATCTAACCAGTAATTCTTAGCCAGTCCATGTCTTCAGTGCAGCTCCCATCTTATCCTTTGTTGAAGGATATTGTCTATGTCTATGATTGCAGTGGGTAAAGCTGCCAGTTTGAGTGTGTGCAGGCCAGTACATTTTAGCTTTTCAAGAATCCTTGTTCTATTTCTCATATTTGGGGGTTCATTTTAGCTTTTTAATATTTTATCAACTCTATGGAGCTTTTAAACCTGCTAATTTATATTTGTTACTTACTAGTTCAGTGCCAGAAGGACTTGAAGATGCAACTGCTTACGTTACCATCCTGTACCTATAGTAAAAATCAATCCATAAAATGCAATTTGCTAAAATTCCAGCCCTTTTTGTATTTAAAATTTTGATGAAACATTGAATATATATATTAAATCAGGGTGCGATGTAACAATGATGAGAAATACAACTTTCCTCTAGTTCCTAAATGTTTCCTCCCCGCTCCCACTACCATGACTCGAATTCTAT
>NW_022111319.1:2832529-2843408 GCF_000313985.2 Echinops telfairi
ACTTGATAAAGCCATCCAAAGTGCCAGCATGGTTCATTTGGAGGGATTTTGCTGGATGTACTAAAGGCAGTGCCTTATTTCTCTCTACTCAAGCAACTGGAAAGAAACTACCTATTCCACATTGCCTGAGAACTATATAAACACTATTGTCATAGAATTTTCTAGTTACATGTAAAAACAAAATATCTGGACAGTTGTAATATGAAAACAAGATACCTAGTCAGTTGCAATGAACCCCAGGAACAACATGCAGAGAGGACTGGACAGTTGCTCTAAAGAAGCAGTGTTTCTCAAAATGTGGACTAGTGGTTTATAAGTTTGTCATATAGTTGTGGCTTGCCTGCTGCTTTGATTCTAGAAACTATGCTACCGTTATTTTAGATTCCAGAAAGATCACTTATGGTGGACAGGATTCATGAGAGCTTTCAAACTAAGGCAGATTATGAAAAAGGAAGAGGCAGTCCACTTCCAAAAAAGAAGGTAACAGAAAACGTTAATAGCAGTCGAGTATTATCTGACATAGTGTTGGAAGATGAGCTCATCATATTGAAGACAGTCAAAATATTACTAGGTAGGAGCTGCCTCCTCAAAGCAGTATCAACCTTAATGGCACGGATGGGCTAATGCATTTGAGAGCTTTCTTTGTTTACATGACAGGACTCAAAATGAGAAGAAATGGCTTCAAACATCCATTAATAATCAAATTATGGAATGTATGGAATATGAATCTATGAAAGTTAGAAGCTATCAAAAATTAAATGTTTAAGAAGAATGGGAATATTATATTTTGAAAGAGAAAACAAAAGAGAAATAGCAGAAAGCAGATAAACCAAGGCATATGTTTAATCTATTGTCAAAGTGTGAAGTCAGCTGAAAACATAAAGATAGCAATTGAATATATAAATGATTACTTTCATTTTTCAGTAAATGTACTCCTGTCTCCAACAGCTTTCATGGATATAAATTTGATTTTTTACAAGTATAATTAAAATAGGTTATTTTGCAGCTGTTAATAAAGAATCTTCCTATAGGAATTCTCACGCAAGATTATGTAAGCTTTAATATACTTATTACCTTTTATTTTTTCCCACACTATCTTCCTTATTTTTATACAGTGAAGAGAAATGTGACAAACCATGTATATGAAGTGGAATTCAATAAAAACGTTTGATGCATTATGTTAAAAAAATTAAATGTAATACATGAAAATCTATATCCTAGGCAGTAGTGAGTTGAAATGGACTGGTATTTGCTTTGTGGAACCAGACAATCATATGGCCCACTCTGCTGAGAATGAAAAAATGAAGAGGAATGGCATTTTATTCGTCTTTAAAAAGAGCATTTCAAAATATAACCTTAAGTACAAAGGTGTCAATGGTAGGATATAAAGAAGAACAGTTAATATGACTTTTATTTAATTTTACACACCAAACACTACTACCAAAGATGATGAACTTAAATATTTTTACTAACTTCTGCAATCCACAAGAGCCAAAATACAACTGTCAGTATCTTCAACCTGAATTTGAAGAAGAGATTTTATGAACTGACCACTAATAACTGAAGATCAGATGAGTTGTGGGATGATATCAAAGACACCATACGTGGAGAGCTGGAAAGATTAAAAAACAAAACCAAAAAAACCCAGGAAAGAGAACATATCAAACTGGATGTCAGAATAACGGAAGCAAAAGAAAGAAATTATGAAGTCAAATTGCAGAACAGACTTCAGCTCGAGAATAAAAAAGATTATAATGAAATGTGCACGGTCCTGGAGTTAGAAAACCCAGTTGAGCATGCTCAGTATTTTTCAAGGTAAAAGACCTCAAGAACAAATTCAAGTATCAAGGTTCAATATAGAAGGATTCTATGGAAAAAATATTGAATATCATGCATAGCCATGATGCCAAAAAAATGATTAATGTTCAAATTTAAAGAGGTAGCATATGATGAAGAACCTATGATACTGAAAGAAGCCAAATCTGAAGTGTAAAGATTGACTAAAACCAAGGCTCCAGAAAATGATGGAACCACAATATAAATACTTCATTAAATGGATGCAGTGCTAGAGGTGTTTACTTGTGTATGCCAAGAAATCTGGAAGACATCTACTTGGCCAACCCCCAGGAAAAGATCCATATTCATGCTAATTCCATATAAAGGTGATAAAATAGATTGTGGAAATGATTGGACAATATCATTAATATCACACTCAAGTTAACATTTGCTTAATATAATTTTTAAATCGTTGCAGCAGAATATCAATAGAGAACTATCAGAAATTCAACTGGATTGATTCAGAAGACGTGGAATGAGATATATCATTGCTGACTGATATCAGATGATCTCGGTTGAAAGTAGAGCATACCAGAAAGATGTTTACTTGTATTTCATTGACTATGTAAAGGCTTGGACTGTGTGTCTCATAAGAAATTATAAATAATGTTGTGGAAAATGAGTATTCCAGAGCACTCTATTGTGCTCATGTCGAAGCTGAGCATAAAAGAAGAGGCAGTCACACACATAGAACAAGGAACTATTATGTGGTTTAAAATTAAGAATGGTGTTCATTAGTATTGTGTCCTTTCACCTTGGTGATTCAACCTTTATAGTGAGAAAATAATTCAAGACACTGGAGTATAATTCAGTGTATTGGTAGGTCTTGCTTTCCGTGTTGGCTCTAGAAGAAGAACTTTCCTATTCTTATTCACTTTATGAATGTGTTAGTTAGCTGCCATATAATCAACTCCAAATAATGGTAAACGTATGTGCTAATCATATGAACAAACATTGTCCTGTCCTGAGATCCTCATAATGATCAACATGTCCAAGTCCATTGTTTTTGCAGCTATTATGACAATCCATCTCATGAAGAATCCTCCATGGCTTATTAATTCGCCAGGATGTTCTCCACCCATAATTGATCTCTACTGATGATATGCCTAAAGTGAGTAAATGAGACAATGGTTTGTAACGATTCTTAAAGTTTTCATTGGCTAAATTTTAGAATTTAGCCTTTGTTCCTAGTCTGTCTTAGTTTGGGAACTTCACAAAAATGTGCCCAATCTGGGTGATCCTTGCTGGGACTAAAATTACTGTTGTCATAGCTTCCAGCATCATAACAAGAGCCTCTGTAGCTCCAGGCATTTCTTAGTATTCCTTGGCATGTAAACAGACCCAAAAAGGGTGTCCGCGTCGTTGTGTGTGTGTGTGTGTGTGTGTGTGTGTGTGTGTGTGTGTTCGTGTTCTACTCTGCTCTTTTTATAAACCACCAATCACAGAGGATGAAGTGTAGGACACATCCCACTGTGGTATGACCTCATTACTTAGACAAGAAAAACTCCTTTCACCAGACATGGTCACATTTACCTTATCATTTGGGGGGACACAATTCAATCCAAAATATTCCACTCATTAGTCCTTTAAAATTCTTACCATTCCTATGTGAAAAATACATTCATTCACCTTAGCATCTCTGAATCATCGAAATTTTATATGGATAATAATCTGGGTATGGTCCATTGTACAGCAAAATTTCTTCTCTCCAGTTGTAGACCTTTTAAACCTAGGATACAATAGAGTGCTGCAAAATCAGATACCTAGACTTTATCCTGATTTATGGACTAAAGTAAATTTTTTAAATTACCAGGGTGGGGGTAGGGTGTTGCTGAGTACTTTTTTTTTTTCCTGAGAAGGGGACAGTAGTCCAAATCAGTTTGGAAACTTATTGTCTAAGCTGACAAGGCTCTCTGCTAATGTGGTTGATTAGAGCCATCTGTCATACCCCTAGTCTGTCTAGTAAGCAGTTGTGCAACCATACCCTTAGTGTCCTTTCCGGGTCATACTCTCTTCGTTTTCCCACATCTCTAAATTCGAGTTTCTTTTTGCACAGCTCATTTCTCAGTCTATGTCTTCCCTTGCACATTTTACTATAAGCAGCAAGGACAAATCGAACGTTCTTTCTTAGAAGTCTCCTCAGCCGAATATGCAACTTTATTACTTACGAGTTTGACTTCCAACAAAACATTTGAAAGTAATTTAGGCAAATTCTTTACCACTTTATAACAAGGAATATCTTTGCTAAAATGGTCATCATTTCCCTTGACGTCCAAATACCTAGCAAGATTCTGCTCATGAGGATAAAAGTTTCTCTGTAGAATTATTCATTTCTTTCTGAGCCCTCATTGGAATCACACTTAAGGGACATAATTTTACCAGAAGTTTCTATAAGGTAGTCTAAGATTTTAATAGGAAGTTCACCAACATTCCTCCAGCTTCTACCCATTGCTCAGTTTTAAAGTCACTTCTATATTTTGTTGTTTTGTTGTTAGGTGTCGTCCAATCAATCGCGACTCATAGCAAGCCTATGTGCAACAGAATAAAAAACTGCCTGGTCCTGCACCATCCTCAAAATTGTTCTTCTGCTTGAGCCCATTGTTGTAACCCGTGTTCTTTTTTTTTTTTTACAATACCAAAACATCAAAAAATATTTATAAATCACATGCAGAAATGTTTACAATCAGAATACATATATATACATATATGTGGATACGTGTAATGTTTGAAATGAACTTGTAAGTCATTAAAGACACCAAGTGCACTTCCGTTTCGCTTTTCCTCCGGCAATCACCACTCAGACCAATGCTGAGTTCTGAGGGATCAGTATCTGGAGGGTGCGACCCGTGTTCTTATGTTTGAGTCCATTGCTGAAGCCATCGTGTCAAAATATCCCCTCTTTTTCACTGCCCCTCTATTTGCAAAATACGATATCTTTCTCCAAAGGTTGGTCTCTCCAAGAGCACTCTGATTGTACTTCTTCCAAGATTGATTTGTTGGTTCTTTTGACAGTCCATGGCACCATCAATATTCTTCACCAGCATCTTAATCCAAATGCATCCATTCTTCTATGGTCTTCCTTATTGAGTGTCCTACTTTCACATGTGTAGGAGGGGATTGAAAATACCCTGGTTTGGGTCAGGAGCAACTTAGTCCTACAAGTAAGATCCTTGCTTTTCAACATTTTGAAGAGGTCTTGTGCAGCACTTGCCAATGCAATGCTTCATCGGATCTATTGATTGTGGATTCAAACAAGGCAAAGTCTTTGACAACTTTAATTTTTTTTTCTCCATTTATCATGATGGTACCTATTAGTGAGGTTGTGAGGATTTTGGTTTTCTTTACATTGATTTGTAATCCATACTGAAGGCTGCAATTTTTGACCGTCATCAGCAAGTGTGTCAAGTCCTAATTTTCAGCAAGCGAAGTTGTGTCTTCTGCACACCACAGGTCAAGAAGCCTTCTTCCAAGCCTAATGCCATTCTTCTTCATATCAACCAGGTTCTTTGATGATTTGCTAAGCATACAGATTGAATAAATATTGTGAGTGAGTCGTCCCTGATGCACACCTTTCCTGATGTTTAAACATGCAGTATGCCCTCCGTTGACACAACTGCTTCTTGATCTATGTACACGCTTCACATGACCACAATAAAGTGTTCTGAAATTCCCATTCTTCTCCAGGATATCCATGGTTTGTTTTGTTCCACACAGTTGAATGTCTTTGCATAGTCAGTAAAACACAAGTAAACATCCTTCTGGTATTCTCTGCTTTCAGCCAAGAGCCATCTGACATCAGCAATGTTATCCCTTGCTTCACCTCCTCATCTGAATCTAGCCGGAACCTCTGGCAACTCATTGTCAATGTACTGCTGCAACTATTGTTGGATGATCTTTAGCAAAAATTTACTTGCATGTGATAATAATATTGATTGATAATTTGAGCAGTTTGGCAAACCCTTATTTGGAATCGGTACAAATATTGATCTCTTCCAGCAGATTAGCCAAGCAGCTGTCTTCCAAATTTATTGACATAGATGAGTGAGTTCTTCTAGTGTTTCATCAGCTTGTTCC
This sequence comes from Echinops telfairi, assembly GCF_000313985.2. Lineage (NCBI taxonomy): Eukaryota > Metazoa > Chordata > Mammalia > Afrosoricida > Tenrecidae > Echinops > Echinops telfairi. The sequence continues at coordinate 2,838,440 of NW_022111319.1, forward strand.
TAGAGGTATTCCATTCTATATTTTAGGTATTTGATAAAGCAAATCACCTACTGTCTGGCATCAAATTTTGAGGTTGTTTTCTCAGGCTGTCATAACAAAATACCACAAAGTAAGTACCCATAGTGAACATAACTTTTTATTTTCTTACCATTCTGGAGTCTATATATCTAAATTTAGGACAGATATTAGACAACGTTCTTCCTTATCTTACTCAGCTTCTGTACTCCTGGACATTCCTTGTGTTTATTACTAATAAATAGCTGTTCACATGTTGTGCTTCTCCCCCTCTAAGTGTGCCTGTGTGTATTCCAGTCTTTCTTTAATAAGACACTACTCAGAATAGACGAGGCTTATGATAAATCCTACTTTTGAATGATCTCATTCACATAACCCAGAATCCCTTATTTCCCCCAAACAGGTCACATTTTCCAAGGGATTTAGGGAACCAACATATCTTTGCAGAGGAACACAATTCAATCCCTAAATGTCATTAATAATTTTTCCATATACATTATGAAAAATAAATGAACTCTGTATTTATCCTGCCACCTCAGGATTAATAAAAAATAAAGAAAAAGTAAGTTCATTTAAGGAAAAAAATAAATCAGTTATGTAAAAAATTATGAAATGATGCTAAAAAGATTGAGACTTGGAAAATAAAATTGTGAATATACAGAGTTATATATTAGACTCCTTCTTTTCCCTATAATGTACTCTAAATTGATGTTTTCGATGCAAAAATATACTTAATTCAATATTATTTTGACTATGTTGGTGGAACACTAAGTATCCATGAACACGTCCATTTTATACTATCCAAGTACTACTGGGACAGTGTGTTTGAATAGTAATGCTATATTCCTTCAGAGAAGCAGAAACAGCTTTGACATAAAATATCTGTGGGAAGAATATCTGGCAGAAGATGCTCCAGGCACCAAATGTAGTAGTTAATGGAATTACTTGAGAAAATGGAAAAAAATAAGGAGAGAAGATGAAAGTATAATCAGAGAGACCAAGAACAATTGACTTATGTATCAAGTTGTGGAATAAGATAAGGGCATAAAGGAAAGACAAGATTTATAGCAAATGAAGCCTAGATCTTTGATTATTGGGTATATGACTGTGCATACCTTTTATTTGGTACCCCATTTGCTCTTTTCACTGCTTCCCTATTTACCAGGCACTTATTCTTTCTATAAAATCATGTCACATATTTCAAATTCTAGAAAAAAATCCTGGTACTCAAAATATCTTTTTCCATCACTAAACCCCAATTTAGATAGCATATATCATTCAGCAAAACTACAACTGAAACTTTCCTAACATTAAGTTTTAATAATTTATACAAAAATGCCTGAGCATATTCAACGTCACAGAATCAAAGAAAAAATTATTCCATTGCCTTCTACCTCCGACTTCCCACTACCCTTTGCATAAATATCCAATTCATAATTTATCATTCCCTGTTATGTTTACTCATATGGAAAATTCACTATATGCAATGTACACAAGCCCCGCACAGATCATTCAAAAACTACAAGGTAGATTACCTGATGAAAGTGAATTAATTGGCGAGTACTCGGAGCAGTTCCATCCAGAACCACATAGAAATAGCTATGGGACAAAAGAGAACAAAAGAACATGGCTAGCTGGTTCCATCTTACAAAACCTGCTGAGTCAAGCCTTTTAGTTAGTAATACTCATTCACAGCTAAGGGTTACAGGATTTTCCTCATACTTTCAGAGGCCTGGGACACCAATCTGCTGCCACCCCCATTTCTTGCTCATAAATCATGAAATTCTTAGCCTGGCATGTAAAATACTTCATAATCGAGACCCACTCTAACCTTCCAGGCCTACCTCACACCACTCCCTGTCCATTTTACGTGCTACGCTCCTTCTTCTTAATGAAATGTTACGTCAGTGAAGACCTCAAGGCCAGTTAAGTTTTACTTTTTCTCCTTATTTAGCCACTCAGACCAATATTTAGATAGGAGGAGTAAGGAATCTGTAGGGATTTTTGTTTTCTCATAGCGAAAATTTTAAATTTACTTCTTTATTGTCTATTAAAACCTCTATTTTGTGCCCTCCAACGCCTTTTCCCACCCCTGCCTCTGGCCTCCTCTTCATCAGCAAAGATTTGTGTTTTGGCATATAAAACAATAAATGTGTTTCTTCTTTGTTTTTGCTGAGAAAAAATAGTGATACTAAGTATTTATCTCTGTGAGATTGAGTTTGCTAAGCATAATGTTCTCTAGTTGTGTCCATGTTATCTGCTGTATTTTGTACTACATTGTTAGCAATTTCTTTACTTGGGATGCCAAGCTATCTTTTTGATGTGACCTTTTCAGTCAAGCCTCCCCAAACTGCTCCACTTTCAGAACAACAGTTTCTTCTTTCTCGGGCTTCCATATTATTTTGTATATTTCTAGTTTATATATCTCAGATTATACTGTGAAATTTGTGGCTATCTGTGCATTAGACTGTGAGCTCCTTGAAAACTGAAGTCAAATCTTTGTGTTCTCAGTACCTAGTAGAGTGGCTGGACTTTGGAGAGGATTCAGTAAATATTTGTAGAAGGAATGAATGTGAGTTACAGCTGTGGTGTGGTTAAATACATTCTACAAGTAGAGGTGTAGTAGTTATTGCTCAGTTGAAGGCAATATGGCACTGTATCCCTAGGAGAACTGAAAATTTTAAACTGCAAGAAGGGAAATCAAATGCAATTAATTTTCTATCTAATGAAATATTAACATAATTGTATTGCCTTTCTTATAATAGAAAATTTCAAAAATAAGATTTAAAGCCTAAATATTAGGGGAAAACGTTGCACGAACTGAAATGTAATAGAAAGATCTCAAGTTCTGGGGTCAAACTTACCTGAGCTTAAATTATCAGAAGTAATTCATTTAAGGCCTAACATGCACACTACTAATAAAGAGTAGAGATTATTATTATTATTAATTTAGGAGCCCTGGTGGTTTAAGCATTGAAATACAAACGTTAAGGTGCAAACACCAGCTGCTCCAGGTGAAAAAAATGAGGAGATTTGCTCACGTAAATATTTACAACCATGGAAACCCTACACAGGGTGGCTATGCATCGACATCAACTTGATCACAGTGGGTTTGGTTTGGGCATTATTATTTGTCATGCTATGTAAAGTTGAATATTTTACTAATAACCTCCAAATAGTGGTTATGTGAATATCTGATTCAAGAAAAATAGAAAAGAATCAAATACTCACCTATCTCCTTTCCAGTATTTCTTCAACCATTCCCATAATGGCATTGTGATCATTACCTTCCCAATTTATGCAACTCACCAATCTAAAACACAGATGATTTCTCTCCTGAAGTTCCTGGTATAGATCTTCCTTGTTTTGAGGAAATAAATCATTTTCTAATTCACACTTTCTTGGTGGAAAACAGATAATTGCTTATAATTAAAAAGCTTTTTCATCCAATTTATACTAAGTTAGAGTAAATCACAATGCTGCCAAGCCACAAAAGTACTTAATTAAGCAGAGGAGAAGACAATGGGTCAGTGTATTTGCTTGACTTGATTTCTAATCTCAATTTTACTAATCACTTAGACTTGGAAATTTTAGGTGACCTAGTTCATTGCACTAGGTATCAATTTCCTTACTTTTAGATGATAATTTCTATGCAGTGAGAACAGGATCATCTTTTAGAGAAAAAAATAAAGCTGGATCTCCACACATTTCCTTAAATTAAAAACTTTTCCACAAAAGTAAACAAAGAGTTAACTATAAAAAGTAAAACTATAGAATATCTAGGAAGATGTATGAATATTTATACTCTTGGAATGGGAGCAGTCTTTCTAAAAGAAAACAAAATCCAGAGTCACAAATAAAAGGGATGATTACATTGAAACATAATACTTCTGTATGAAAAAAAATGCTGATCTAAAAAGTTTGAAAGAAGAGAATAAAATCCCAATTAAAAAGTTACATAATGGATATGATCAAGTAATTCTTAGAAAAGACATAGACATGGCCACCAGACATGCAAGAGGATTTTTAAAGTTTGAGGGGAAATTCCCTTATCTTTCAATTTAATTTTTCATGACTATTTTGAAGTCCCCTTATGTGAAAAGAGAGTCATCTTTACTCATAATAAATACATGGAAATTGAAAGGAGTTCTTTTAACCTATCTAACTGGTAAAAATGTAAAGGGGTGAATATTATAAATGCTGACATGAAAAAGAGAATTGAGTTGCTTTTAGAGGTTGGCGAGAATGTAAATTTTGTCTGCTCTTGCCACCTCTTTTGAAATTATTTCTTTTCCAATCATTCATGGAAGTGCCTCTCTTACAATACTTCTACTATTGTGTTTTATATCTCAGAGCCATGCTTTAATCTTGGACATGGGGTGCAAATAAGCACATTGGTCTCACTCTCCCATCACTTTAACCCTTATCAGCCTTGAAGAAAGATCAAAGTATCCTTCAGTGTGGCTGTTTTTCTCTCCTTTGCCTTTACAATTGCATGTCCCTTCTTTCTCTGATAAACAAGTTCTATAAATTGAAAGAGTCTAGCCAGTGCAATTTTTAATTCTTTTTAATCAACAACTAGTAAAAGATAGTTAACTTTTTCAAATGTGACAAGACATTAATATTTCAAGGAATTTTTCTACCACTATATTTTTAAAGATTATTTTTTGATCACTTCTTGTTCTCTTGTCCCTGGGTTTGTTAACACACACTTCCTTTCCCCTGCCTCACTCTCTCCCATGTCCTCCCGCAAGGAGGGTATAGGAGGCCTGGTAGGGCTTGATCAAGGGCAATGTAACCGAGAGGAATTATTGAAACCCAAATGAAGGCTGAGCATGATAGTAGGACAAGAGGAAAGTAAAAGGAAATAGAGGAAGGAACTAGGAGGCAAAGGGCATTTATATAGCTCTAAATACAGTCATGTACATATGTATATATATTTATATATGATGAT
>NW_022111319.1:2847902-2864355 GCF_000313985.2 Echinops telfairi
ATGGATGTATATATGGATTGTGTTAAGAGTTGTATGAGCCCTCAATAAAATGATTTTTAAAAAAGATTAAATTAAGATGACCAAATAGACTTTTAGGTGGAAATAGCCAACCTATCAAATGTTTTTGTTCAATAACTACACAAGTATAAATATTTTCTCCAAATCAAAGCACAATTGAACCCAAATACCATAAACGGACGATAGAGACTTCATTTTTATTTTTAGCTCAGTTGCTGCTGTTCATTATTCTGACATCCAGCAATACTAGCATATAACAGATCAAAACACTGGCTGTGCTTGCACCATTCTTGCAATTGCTACTATGCTTGAGCCCACTGTGGCAGTCCGTTTTTGTTTGTTTTTTCGCGGACCCTCTACAAAGCACAATGTCCTTTTTTAGGGAATGGTCCCTTCTGTTAACAGGCCGAATATAAGTGAGACCAAATCTAGCCATGCTGGCTTCAAAGGAGCCTTCTGGCTGTAGCTCAGGACAGATTTGTTTGTTCTCAGTACTGGCCATCCTTGGTACTTTCAATATTCTTTACTAACATCATAATTCAACTGCATCAAACCTTCTAAAAAATGTCTTATTCATTGTCCAACTTTCACGTGCATCTGAGATGATTGAAAATATCTAGTTGGGGTAGATGCACTATCTTTCTCAAAATGACATATTTGTTTTTAGCTGTAGCATGGACCTTTTCCAGGAGATATTAAGTGATATATAGCATGCAGCGCCACAATAAATTTAACAGTGAGGTGTAAAATTGAACTTACTTATGTGCACTTGATGGCCAGCTCCACATTTTTCCCCATCCTTGCTTTGGCTGATGATATTGAGCTTCTCCATTGTCTCTTTCCATGAATGCAGTCAATCTGATTCTTATTTTTCCATCAGGTGAGGTTCACTTGTATAGTCACAATTTACATTACAACAAAGAAGTCATTAATCTTGCAAAATACTATCATGCAATTTCTAGCTTAATGTCTATCAACAATTTCATCTCACATACTTTGTACATGTTATCAGGAAATAACAATGCTATTGCTAAACCCAAATGAAGAGTGAACATGATGGTGGGACAAGAAGGAAGTAACACCCCCTCGCTGAAGGGTTGTGGGGAGGAGACGAGCCAATCAGGGTACAAGGTAGCAACGATGAAACATATAACTTTCCTCTAGCTCTTAAATGCTTCATCCTCCCCACTATCATGATCCCAATTCTATCTTACAAATCTGGCTGGACCGGAGGATGTACAGATAGCAACTGGAAACACAGGGAATCCAGGACAGATGATCCCTTCAGGACCAGTGGTGAAAGGGGCGAGGCCTGGAGGGTGAAGAGAATGTGGGGTGGAAAGGGGGAACCGATTACAGGAATCTAGGTATTGCCTCCTCCCTGGGGGAGAGACAGCAGAGAAGAGGGCAGTGGGAGACGTCAGACAGTGTAACTTATGACAAAACTATAATAAGTTGTGAATTATGAATGGTTCATGAGGGAGGGGGAAAATAAGCAACTGATATTAAGGGCTGAGGTGGAGGGCAAAAGTTTTGAGAAAAATGAGGGCAGTGAATGTATATATGTGCTTGACACAATGGATGTATGTATGGATTGTGATGAGAATTGTACGAGCCCCCAATAAAATAATTTTTTTTAAAGGAAATAGAGGAAAGAACCAGGAGGCAAAAGACCTTTATAGAGGCCTAAATGCAGGCATGTACATATGTAAATATATATATATATAATGAGAGGGGAATAGAACTATGTACTCATATCTACATGTTAAGAGTTAAGGTTGCACATGGACATTGGGCCTCTACTCAAGTACTCCCTTAACACAAGAACACTTTGTTCTAACAATCCGGCATTCTGTGTTGCTCACCTTCCTGACACAATCGCTGGGGTCAAAATGGGTACATAAGCAAATGTGGTGAAGAAAGCTGATGCTGCCCAGCTAGCAATAGATCTAGTGTATGGGGTCTTAAGGGTTTGAAGATAAACAAGTGGCCATGTACCTCAGAAGCAACAAAGCACACACGGAAGAAGCATACCAGTCTGTGTGATCATGAGGTGTCGATGGGATCAGGTATCAGGCATCTAAGACCCAGAATAAAACCATACCCAAGGTGAAGGGAGACCGGGCATGGAGTGGAGACCCAATGCCCATCTGTAGACAATTGGACATCCCCTCACAGAGGAGTCACAGGGAATAAATGAGCCAGTCAGGGCTCCAATATAGCACCAATGAAACACACAGCTTTCCTCTAGCTCTTTGGTGCTTCCTTCACCTATCATGACCTCAATTCTGCCTTACAAATCAGATTAGACCAGAGTATGCACACTGCTACAGATAACAGCCCGCAATACGGGTAGTCCCCTCAGGGCCAACAAGGACAATAGAGATACCAGACGATTAGGGGAGGGTGGGGGAGAAAAGAAGATTCCATCCCAAGGAACAACCTAGAACTCCCTCCCATGGGGACAAATAATGGAAAAGTGGGTGAGGGGCGACAGAGCAAGATGTAAGATATGGAAAAAATAATCTACAACTTATTAAGGGTTCATGAGGGTAGGTGGGCCGGAGAGGGAGGGGGAAGAAATGGGGAGCTGGTATCAGGGGCTCAAGTGGGAAAAGAATGCTTTGAAACTGATGATGGCAGCATATGTGCAAATGTGCTTGACACATTGGAGGAATGTATGGATTGTGATAAGAGATGTAAGAGCCCTCAATAAACGTATTTTTCTTTTTAAAAAGGACATCATGATTGATAAAGTGAAGTGAGAGCAAAAAAGAGGACGACTTTCAACAAGATGGACTGACACAGTGGCTGCAACAATGATTTCAAATATAAGAACAATTGTGAGGATGATGCAGGACTTGGCAGTGTTTCCTTCTATTGTGCAAAGGGTTGTAATGAGTTGGAACTCACTTGATGACCCCTAACAACCACCACTCCAAGTGGTCATATGTAGTCTCCAAAAGAAAATAAAAATAAAGCAAAAAATTCTAGTATGATTTAAATTGAAGATAACACCTTGGAAATTTAGTATTTAGCTCTAATTCTCAATTTACTAAATTGACTTATTTTCTTAGTGAAACCATAAGTATTTTTGCATAGATATTATCTGAAAATTCACTACTCTTTTCTCAATGGAAGGAGATTTTCTAATCAACCCTCACTGATGGACAGTTGGCTTTCACCAAAAAAAAACTATTAAAAAAATATGTTGCTGTATCATATGGGCAACCTGGGACATTTGTTTATTTTTTAATTTTAATTTTATGAGGCTAAATAACATTAATATATTAGTTAGATTTCTAAGGAGGTAGAATAAGACTGGAACAGTAAGGCTGTTAAAATAAATAAACCCCACATGTTTATTTTACACTATAGATGTCATTGCCCCAACCTTCCACACAAAATTCACATAAATCTGGTAGTGTCCCCATCTACATCTTAGTATTTTGTAAGCGACAGAATAAGTTCTGTCTGTGCTTCATCGAGATAAGGCTAAAGGTCAAACATTTTAAAAATATGTTAAGATTTAAAATTCACATTTCATGTGAAAGCACATGTATTTATTTTGTCAATGATATCAATTAAGTTGAGTGATAGGAATCAGAATTCATGATAGCTAAAGCAGAGAACTATGAACTTTTCAAGTTCACAAAGATACCTAGTGGAAACTGGAAATCTTCAAATAGCTTTCAGCCAATGCGACAAAATACCTGCAATTTTCTGTAAAAAGATATCTGTAGGCAAACGGAAGAGGAAAAAAATCACAAGCAAGTATTTGGCAAGATCAAGGCTGAAAATCCACATACATTGGAATGCAACTAGGAGAAAAGGGGGGGGAAAGATGAAAGTTTTTTCTTTCCTCGAAATTTCCTCCTTTTAAAGGTAATTTAAAACTGACTGGAGTATTTAGCATTGAATGGATTTTGTGTTTATCAAATGTTTGTGACTACATATAATATATAGTCAGTAAAATTTGTGCACAGACTGAGTAATTGCTAATAGCGCAACCATAAAATTTTTTTAGTATAAAAGCAACAGAAAATATTCCCCATTTAATAGATGATTTTGGTAAATCATTTAAACTTTTTGGGTTTGTGTTTAATGGTTTAGTAGTTTAATGGTTTAATAGTTCCCTTCCCTCTACTTCAATGTTTTAAGAGCCTAAAAATTGCATTTGTTTAAATTATCACTCTAAAATAGATAGAAATTTTGTAATTAGAAATGTAAATATTATTATTGTTTTTCTCTTATAAACCAATTTCAATTTTAAAACTTTGGAAATATTAAAATCAAACCCCAAAAGTTTAAATGAATGAATGCATTTGGTGCATTATGTAGTAACTATTTTGACCTCTGAAAATATTGGCCAATAATATATTTAAAACAAGTAGTTTAACTTTATACTAGAAGTCTTGATAACAAACATTATTTGTTAACAATGGTAGGTGGTTTTCTGAGAGTTTCCATGTTTTAGAAGCACAATGGAAATGATAATACTAATGGAGGAAGTCAAATTAGAGATATTTTAACAGGAAGAAGAAACATGTATTACTTGTTAATCAGTATTTTTGATATCCCGTTGCATGCCAAGCATATTCTTTACTATTCATCATATATTTCATTATAAGCTAGGGATTTTAAAATCTCTTTGTCTTGACTGTTTCCTTCTCTTGGAAGGAAATAAACTTAACATAACATGTATTGTGTGTCTCCAACATTCTAATATTGGTGTCTTTACTCCATAACTTTTCATATTTTCCTGCTTTATTTTCCAGTGGTTAATAACTGGATATTAACCAGGATGGCTGGTTAAAAGCATAAACTTCATTATGGTTGAAAATGAAAACATTTCACCTTGTGTTGTTGATTCCCACGGTGCAGAATTGTCTTGCAGAGTTTCCTGGTTGCCATGTTTATGGAAGCAGATTGTTGGGTCTTCCTCCTGTGAAGTGGCTAGGCAGTTTCACATTATTATACTTCTAATTTTGCGTTAACTATTAAGAAATCAACCCCTTGCCCCACCAGGCTTCCTCTTGGAATGAGTGGTATGGATCAAGAAATAAAAATATGCTTACATTTAGAAACATGGATGCATGTTTTTTTCAGTTTGATAACGTATGAATCATAGTTTTAATAGGTTAAATTGCAAAGAGAAAAAAACAAACTGACCAAGAATGAGAGAAACCTACCAATCAACTTCAAAAGAATTGTAGAGACTGGCCTGCACATTTTGCCTTGCTTTCAAACTCCAAGCCTCACCTCCCGAGCCTCCTGATAAGCATTTGTTTCAACCAACTTGGAGTGGTCACTCTGTTCCCTGAAAAAGTACAAACACTTCCTACCTCTGCTGTGGTATAATGTACCGGTCTGCCCAACAGTTTAGACCGAAGTAAAATACCACCCCCTCAACAAAAGCCTTATTCAATCATTTCAGTTCTTTTTTATCCTACTACTGAAAGTAGATTGCACCAGCCCTATAATGCAAGCAACCTTGATTTGCAACTATGTATGCATCTGTTAGCTTGATCCTGAAAAATTATGAAATCTTTAAAAGCAGAAACTATAATGCAACTTGCATGCAACAGGCTAGTTTTTATAACAGGTTAGTTCACAAAAACAAAACCAGGCTCACTAAGTAATACTAAACTTTTGAATAACTGTTTCAATGCTGGCACATTTTTCTTTCCCTTAATTTTCATGTTAACCTTATGAGGTAACTCTTACAATGAATGCAATTTGTATGCTTACATTCTAACTCTTGGACAATAAAATATTTGAAACGCACATATCTAAATTCACCCAACAGTACTTTCATTATAAATATGAAAAGAGACCATCAAGAGCACCTGGTCACAATTCCAACAAACGGGGGCAAAAAGGAAATTTTAACATTTCTGATTTACTTGCTTGAATCAGAACCCAAGATGATGGTAGGGTGAGGGAAATTAAATTGTAGTCAATGTTTTATCCTGCCTGATCTGTTTATTCTTTAATGTAGGTGTGGGGGGAAAAGGGGCAGAAATAAAAATGATGGATTCTTTGGTTAAAGTTTAAATTAATTTGATAGGATGGTTTGGTATTCTGTGGTAGCTCTTACTCTTCCTTCTCTTTCCATTTAGTTCATCACAAAATTGAACCACAAGCCCAAATATTTGAGAAATAAACCTTTCACAGTTAGGGAATATGTATTTCAGCCATTTATCCCCCTTCGCACTTAAATTTCCAAACAAGAGGTAAGCAATCCACTTGTTTCAACCTAGCCCAGACCCTGAGTAGTAAACACTCATATTTGGCATCTTACCAAATTCCCTAACTAAATACTACCTTTGGATTAAATATCCATTCTATCGATATTTTTTCCTTTGCATAAATCAAACCCATTGCCATCAAGTGGATTCGTAGTGAAGCTGTACCACAGACTTGAACTACTTGTTAGGCTGTCTGTGACTTAAATCTTCACGGTAGCAGACAGTTGCATCTTTCTCCCACAGAGCATCTGGTGGGTTTGAACCACCGACCTTATGTTTAGCAGCCCAATGTTTGACCCCTACACAACCAGGACCCTTTTCCTCTGCATAAACCTTTGGTATCACAAACTTAACATAGGATCCTATTGGATTCTTGGTGAACCCAATTTAAGGGGGGGAGGGGGTGTACCAATACTTATCAGCTGTCTCCATCCTCCAGGAGCCTCCTGCTCCTCCAACTCAGTTCCATCTTCCAAAGGCACACACCAGTTTGGCACCCTGCTCATGCCGGGACCACAATTATGCTTTGGCTCGAAGTTTCCATAAGCAGACTCAGCAACACTCTTCTCCAGTCTCAGTGCTTCTCTCAGTTCAATTCTACTTCAGCCAGAGGGTGAAGAAGTAGATTTTAAACTCAACTCAGTCTCAAAAAGTACTTTCCCACTGGGAGAAGGGAGATGGGGGTGGGGGGGGTCGTCTCAGAAAGCAACTGTAGTAGCGTGTGTGTTGGCCTGTTACTACCACGAAAACGGAAGTTTAAGAAAAGGAGGGCGGAATGGGGTCGTGAAGACAGGTCCTTCCCTCTTGCAGGTCTGCTGCTTAAAGCACTTTGCGCCAACCTGAATCCACACGCTCCTCTGGCCCACCAACCGTCGGGGCAACAGTTTAAGGGGGGTTCGAACCAAGACCACACGCCACGCCCCCATAGTGGGCTACTTCCTCTTATTGGTCGGACGAGCTGTCACTCCTATCTAGCTCCCAATCATGCTCCCTGTCGCTGTGGTTTGGTTGCGTCCAGGCGTACTTAGTTGCCAATGGGAAGGGATTTCACACACCCCCACCCCGCCGCCACCGCCCCCCGCCCCAACCCGGAGGAGTGTACAGTCCGTGCTGTAATTAGTTCATTGAAAACTCACTTGCTCTCGGAGCGGTTGGACAGAGACTGCTCTCAGCTTTTTATTGCGGTTAAGATTTCCTATAAAGAACTACAACTATGCCTAAAAGAAAGGTAAGTGAATTAGGAAGGCAGAAGAGGGTTAGTTGCTGAAATACCGATTTTCAAATCGGCAGATTTGTGTGTGTGTGTGTGACTTTGGCTTATAGTTCGATTTTGTGGTGTATTGAATGGAAAACAGAGAGAAGGGCAAAGAGCAGTCGGTGTACGGTTTGGGATGATTTTTCATTAAATGAGCAGTTCACTTGTAGTTTGTTTTTGTTGCTGTTTTAAGAAAGAATCTCGTTGAGAGGTGTCTGTATTTTGAATTTCAAAGAACCATAATGCTATGCATGTAACCCTAGTAGAGTTGTGGGTTAAGCACGGGCTGCTATCCTTGGGTTGGCAGTTCGAGCCCAACCAGCCACTTATGGGGGAAAGATGAGGTTTCTGGCAGTCAGCTTCTGTGAGATTTACATCCTCGAAAACCCTAGGGAGCAGTTCTCTGCCCTGTAGAGCGGCTGGATGTCGGACTCAACTCCACAGGAGTGAATTTTATGTTTTGTTTTTTAGTGCTTCGCTGTCTTTTCCTACCCCCACCCTCTCCCTCCTTACCCTATTAGAGAATACGTCTCCTAACTACATTTCCAGGCACCAGCTCCGTCCTCCGCCTCTGGCTTTTCTGGGAGAACTGCCTTGTTTGTATAAGGAAAGCTAAGGCTTTCTGCGCTGTTTGCCTTTGTTCTTCCCGGTTTTTTTTTCCCCTCCTCCACTCATGCCAGATGGCTGTGCAGTGAAGATCCTGTGCCATTAGGCGGCGTAGTCTTCAAACTGTCTTAGAGACTGGAGAGGTTCGCTGCTGTAATTAGCAACTTCAGGGCTGACAGACCTGGCGATCTCGAAGCTCTCTTAGTTAAGAGTGGAAAGAGCTTGAGAGAACTATATCTGCTATGCTATTGCTGATGTTCGGAGCAGCATTGATTTATTCACCTGAAACACGCGGAAGTGATTCAAAGTAGAGGGTTACAGGTCTCCTGCAAAGCTCACCTCCAAATTCCTGGCTCATTTCTTGGATAGGAAATAAATTCACACTAGTCTTTTTGAGTCCACTATAAGTAAACCTGAACACTGTTTCATTGCTTGGTAAAACTATAGAATACTATCCCAGTATAACCATTATTGTTATTTTGATATTATTCTCATTTATCTGCCCTACCTTCTCTTCTATTAGAACATAGGAGTAAGACCAAGATTCTCTGATGCTCCGGGGTTTTAGGAATGGTGCAATAACTTGATCATTCTCTGACCAAAGGTCTATTCATATATGGAAAGAAATTGTTTCTAAGCACCTTCACCCTTCTTGAGATTCTTACTGCTGCGCTTTTCTGGGCTTGTGCATTGGGTCTTTGCAATAGCTTACTTTGTAGCAGGTACTGGACCGGGTGTTTTAAGATCCACGGCCAGCTCTTTGGAGTAATGCAATCACATTGGAGCAAAACCTTGTGGAGGCTGTTGTTCTTCTATACATAACACGTAGGAGAAGAATAGTCCAGAGTTGGGAGAGCAGCAGATAAATAAAACATAAAGCAAGAGTGATAAAGAAACTGCACACAATTGTGCCTTTCTTCTGCACACTCCCACACATTTTTTGGCTTTAGCACTATAGTCTACAACGAATGGATTTCAAAATTAAAAAGGTTTGTTTTCAGGAGATATGATTTACACAGAAAGTGAAATTGACAACATGTTGTGTAAACTTTTGTCTGCGCATGCCTTTACATTTTGGTGCACATTTGCACCAATAGACAACAGTTTATGGTATGGCTACAAAGAAAAAGTAGGTGGCTGCTTGGGCAGTAGTACAGGAAAAAGTCACAAATGGTTATTTTGCAGCTATAATTCATAGGCATTATTTTCTGATCTTCATACTTATATTGATAACCTTATTTTTGTATGATTTTTTTCACCTCTATACAGGTAGCAGATCAAGGTGAAATGACGCAGCAGGTGAGTATCTTTACTTTTAGAATTTTTCCATTAAAAATCCACTGGTTTTATAAATTTCAACCACATAAGTAGCAAAAAATAGATGCTGGTTGATATATTTATACCACATAAGTACCAATATGGTATGTCACTGAATGCTCAGAAATTTAGTAAGTATTAAAAACTTCAAAGTTCTTGAAATTTAGGATCTTGAACTGCCATTATCTGGAAATATTTTCTTCCTTTTAAGCAAAAGGAAGTTGTCAGTTGATAAGCTGGGGTATTTTCACTTCTAATTATGATCCTTATTACTAGCACTGTGACAATTCAGCCCAGCAATTAAAGTTTAATTTGGGATCTTTTTCTTAGCTTAGGAAGGAGTCAGAAAAGAGAGGGGGAAAAATACTTCTACTACAACATTTTTTAACCAATTTTAAAATTGTTTCTTTAATGACACTTTTATGTATTTTTACTATACATTTTCACCAAAATATTTTTCTGTTTTCATATGCCCATAATTTTAATGGGTAACTTTTTTCTCTTTTATAGCCAAAGAGAAGATCAGCCAGACTGTCTGATGTAAGTAGTTCTTATAATATTTTAAAAGTTGCTTATATATTGTGAAATGTAATTTTAAAATTCAAAGAATCCTGTAAAATATTATATTAATGTGTGATTTATTTTTGAAATATTAAGAAAATATTTTCACCCCAGGAAATAATTTTCCAGTAATGAGTTTGAGCTACACTTCTTTATTTTAAATCAAAAGTTGAATTTCATTGTTGGTCATCTTTCTTCATTTGTAACTTTCGTTTCTTACTCCACAACTTGTTTTATTTTTATGCAGATGCCTGTGCCCATTACTTTTGAGACAAAGCCAAAAAGAATGGCTACTCCAAGGGTAAATATCCAAATTGGATTGTTGAGGGAAAAAAACACTTTTTTTTTTTAGAAAAATAATTTTTCAGAAAATCTAACTTAAAGCAGATCATTTTCCTTTATTTTTGCTTAGTAATATATTTTATTGTGCTATTAGTACATATATGCTCTTTTGGTATGATATTTCTTTATGTTTTTTGATATATTCTCTGCATTTTCATTGGGAAGAAACAAAACGAAATTTCAGTTGGGTGAGACCCATTAAATGTGCATGCCTATGGCATGATATTGACACATTATCACTATTTTTGAGGAGGAAAAAAGTATACACTACAGTAACCAGAGTAGTTCTTGTAAAAATAGTAGTAACTAACATTTGATAGCACTTTCCCATTGGTAAATTGCTTGCACATACATTATTTTTAAATGAACACAGTGGATTTCATGTAGGCTTATGTGCTCTGACATAGCCATCAAACTCAAATTAAGCCCACTGTCATCTAGTCAATTCCAATTCATAGCATACCTATGTAGGGTTTCTGAGGCTGTAAATCTTTAAGGGAGCAGACAGCCTCATCTTTCTCCCTTGGAGTGATTAGTGAGTCAACAACCTTGCTGTTAGCAGTTATGACTACAGACGTGTAAAAATAGCCCATAGTCTGAGTCTTACAGGTTTGCCTCAAAATAAGAAGCCACTTAAGTGTGGTGTTGGCTAAGCCAACACTGAAGAAGCACACCGGCCGGTATGATTGAAAGATTGTGAATAATAAAGGCCAAGAGTGGAGGAGGGAACTGTATTTGAGCTTAAATTATGAACACCTGGTGTGCAGAAGGCTATGGATGAGAGTATTTCGTTTGGTTGTGCCTAAATTCACTATAGATCGGAACCAACTCGACAGTAAGTAACAACAACAACAACATGGATGACAACGAAACTTCAAAAATCCATTTGCAGAGTCCTCACCCAGATTACGCTTCCACTAGCCAGAGATGTGAATAGCCTTGCTATCAGACTGAGTGTATTGGAAAATGGATTCATGCAAATGCTGTTAGGTTACAATTTAACACCTTATCATTGGTTCTCCTTCTGGCCCATTTTAAATTTGTTCAAGTTTTTAGGGTTTTCTGCTTTTGTTTTTATTGAGGTTTTTTCAGTGTTTTATTGTTGTGGGGAGGCTTGCTATTTGGCATGTTTTTCTTATGAAGTTCAGGATAGGTAAAACTTTCGAGACAGGAACTGGATTAAAAGTTTCTTAGGTTATGGCAGGGGAGGTTGGGGAAAGATGGGGAGCTAATAATAATTAGTACAAGAATGAAGAGATTGTTCTAAAATTGATGATACAACTATTTTTAATATGTATAATCATTGAATTGTATGATATGTGAATTATATGTCAATAGATGGTTCATTTGTTTTAAAAAACAAATAGCCCCAATATTAAACTCATTGTTTATTGACTAATTAATTTATAAGGATATTTTAAAGATTGAACTTCTAAAATCATTAGTTTAAAGCTAGGAAGGACATTAGAAATAGTAATCTTATCCTACCATTATATACTTAAGGAAACTAAATGAACATCATGTTCATAAAAGTGCTTTGAATTCCTTGATTAAAAGATTTTATTAAAACTAGGACAAGTGAAATTTTAGTAATGGTTGAACAATTAATTGTAAGGGACACCAGAAGAGAAAGTTATTTTTTCATTTTCTCTCTATTTTACTTTTAAAGTTCATGACTCTATAAAAGTGGGTAACATATGACAAAATAATAATAATTTATGAATTATGAAGGGTTCATGAGGGAGGGGGGAGGGGGGGAAAAGGAGGAGCCGATATTAAGGGCTCAAGTAGAAGGCAAATGTTTTGAGAATGATGATGGCAACAAATGTACATATGTACTTGACACAATGGATGGATGTATAGATTGTGATAAGAATTGTGCGAGCCCCCAATAAAATGATTTTTTTTTAAAGTGGGTACTCAATTATTAATGGTTAAAACACTAAGTGTAGTGTTTATTTTTGTTTAAAGACAAGAGTGTTAGGACAAAACATTATGCAATCATGAAAAAATTTAACTTCTTTGTCTTTCAGTTTCTTATGCATGTGTCAAACTATTAACATATCTGTATTGTATTTTACAATTTATAAAGAAATTTTACGTGTATTTTCTCATTTGTTCCTTAAAATATCCCTATGGGGTTAGAGATATTACTCTTTTCATTTGAAAAAAATCCTTGAAAAATGTCAGAGATTAATGCTTTTGCTCAAGATCCTATAAAGTAAGTGGCAGCTTCAGAATTCAAACATAAGCTTTTTGACCACTTCAATTGGTGTCCTTAGGCAAAGAGATTTCTTAATAAACCAATTATTCTTCAATGCCTTCCAAAACTTGTAGATACAAAGATTTAAACACCTATTTTGCCAAGTCATCTCTTTCAAATATATCTAAATTAATGCTTTATTAACAAGTAATTTGTACTTATTACCAATGAGACTTTAAAATAAAGGAAAAACCCCTCTTACTAATTATTAACCTTGAAAGAGATAAACTGACCCACTGTAGTCAGAGTTTATTCATCAAACGTAACTTGATACCCTTCGGCTCTTATTTGCCTTATTTAAATATATATATATCATTAAAATATCTATATTAGAGGCATACTATTAATTTCAATGTTGCTTTAGATTTACATTGAAACACAATATTAAGCTGTAATTTTGTTGATGCTAGTGGTATATATTTGTGGAGCCATATTGGCATAGTGGTTATGCCAAGGTCATCCATTCTAAAATCACCACAGCTCTGCAGGAATGTACATTCATGATGGCTTACAGTCTCAAAAACCCAAAGAAGAGTTCTACCCTGTCCTTTAGGGTAGATATGGTATTTAAAGGCTTTTAACAATATATGCAAATGATTATAAGTAGTAAAATAACTTTAGCCATTTAATCAATACAGCTGTTAAATTGGATATTTTATTTCTATTTTTTTGTTGTTGCTGGTCAGAAAATGAAGACCAAAGGTGATATGATGGAAAAAAATATGAATGTAAATACTGAAGCAATGACTGAAACCAAACAAGAAGTTGTTGAAGCAGAACGCAACACTGAGAATACTGAAAATGGAGAAAACAAAATTACGGAGGTATCCTATTTTGTTGAACAAATGTGTCCTTTGACAGTTTAAGAATGGGTATAATTTAAAGAGATCTTATTTGCCTTTTTGAAAATATATTTCTCTCTCTTTTATTTATGGTGAAAATATATGCACCAAACCATCATCCAACACAACTTCCATATCTATTTTATACTTTTCCAATTGTGCCACCATTATTGCTATCCATATCCAAAAGATTCTAGCACCATCAATATAAATTCAGTGATCCGGGTCATGCATTGAAGGTTGTTTTTATTGTTGCTTGCCATCAAATTAGTTCCTATTCATAGAGACTTTTATAACAGAATGAAACAGTGCCCAGTCCTGTATCATCTTCACAATTGTTATCATATTCGATCCCATTTCTGTACTATTTCAGTCCATCTCATTGAGGGTGGTCTTCTTTTTTGCTGCTTCTCTATTTTACCAAGCATGATGTCCTTTTCTAGGGACTGACCTCTCAAGATAGCATGTCCAAGTTATGTGAGATGAAGTCTCACTGTTCACATTTCTAAAGAACATTCTGGCTACACTTCCTCCAAGATAGATTAGGTTGGTCTTTTGGAAGTTCATAAACTTTCAGTATTCTTCACTAGCACAATAATTCAATTGCATCAATTGTTCCGTGGTCTTCCTTACCACCTGTCCAACTTTCACATGCATATGAGGCTATTGAAAGTACTATGATTTGGGACAGGTATACCTTAGTCCTCAAAATGACATTCTGCCTTTTGAATACTTTAAAGGCATCGTGTGCAGCAGATCTGACCAACACAATACAGTATTTGATTTCTTGACTGCTGCTTCCATGAGCTTTCATTGTAGATCCAAATAAAAAGAAATTTTTGACAACTTCAATAATTTCTCCTTTTAGCAGTAATGAGGATTTTGTTTATATATATTGAGTGGCAATCCATACTGAAGGCTTCAGTCTTTGGGTTTTAGCTGCAAATGCCTAAAAATCATCTGCACTTTCAGCAAGAAACATTTTAACATCTGCATATTGCATGCTATTAGTAAGCCTTCTTTCAATCCTGGTGCCACATTATTCATATAATCTAGTTTCTCAGATTATGTGCTCAGCATGCAGATTGAATATATATGATGAAAGAATACAACCTTGACGTACAGTTTTTCTGATTGTAAATTACAAGTTCTTATTCTATTCTAGCAACTCTCCGTTGTTCAAATGATAGGTTTCAAATGAGAAAAATGAAATATTCTAGAATTCTATTCTTCTCAACATTATCCATACTCAGTTATGATCGACACAGCTGATTGACTTTGCATAGTCAATAAAACACAAGTAAAAACCTCTTTCTCATATACTATGATTTCATCCCAGAGCCATCTGACCTCAGTAATAACACTCATGTCACTCTCTCTTCTGAATATGGCTTGACTTTATGGCAACTCCCTGTCAACTTACTGCCATAACCACTACAGATATTATCTTCAACAGAATTTTATTTCTATGTGATTTTAATGATGTTATTTGAAGTTTATGCAATCAAATGTGTTTCTGAGATGTCTCTAAATTCAGGTAGGACAGGCTCAAGGTTGTATTTTGGTTCTCATGGACTTGTTTTAATAGTTTTAAACTTCAACCTGAACTTTCTTATGAGGAATTGATTATCGGTCCTACAGTCTTATTTGGCCAATGATACTGAGCTTCTCCATTGTTCCTTACCGCACATATAGTCCATTTGATTCCTGTGTATTCCAACCGGCAAGGTCCATGTATGGAGTCATTGTTTATGTTGTTGGGAAAAGGTATTTGCAATAAGCAAGTTGTTGGTCTTGCAGAATTCTATCATATGGCCTCCAGCTTCATTTCTATCGCCAAGGCCAAATTAATAGAAAAATAACAATGGTCATGATGTTGTACCAATGCTATAACTTTCTTAGTAAATATAATATAATTGCCCATTCCTTTTGTCAACCATAGATTATTTGTAAATCCTTTTCCCAGAAGATGGGACTTTTGTTCCTTATGTAGATTATAAATAAACATTATATGCTTTTAAAATATGCCTTGTTTTATAATTTAGTACATTCTATATATATAGTATAGTAAATACAGTAAAGTGTCATGAAATAGTAAAAATTAAATGCAGTACACAAATGATAAAAAGTTAAAAAGCAAGCAGATATATTGAAAGCCTTTTATAAGTAAACTTACAATATTTTGCAAATAACTTTTTAATTGGCTTTTTAATAATAAGGAAACAAACAAACAAACAAACAAAATGCCCTAATATGGAAACAAAATGTTATTTTTGAACTGTATTTGCTTACTCAGTCAGAGTTGCTAATACAGAAAAAAATCTGTCATTAATTTTTATCTTTGTGTTTCCTCATTTTTAATGAAAATTTCTTTTTCCAAATATGTATTTATCAATGTTTGTGTGCAGATGTTTTAGCTAATCTTATTTTTGAGTGTTTTCTTGATGATATGATACGTAGGATAGCTTTCTCGCAGGAAAATATTTTTTAAATGATGAATTAATCGTTCCATAAAATAGATATAATGCTGTCTAAATAGCTAGGAAAAACAGTTCTGCATTTACAAACATAATCTCATCAGGGTTTTTTTCTCTTCTCTGCATAACTAGGCACTAGCTCCTGAAAAAGAAATGGAGGAAATAAGAGATGAAAAAGATGAGGAGGAGGAGGAAGGAGAAAAGAAAAAAATAGTGACAACACAAGGAATGGAAACTGACAAGCAAGAAGAGAAAGGAGATGAGGGAGACCAAAGCAAAGAGAAGAGTGGAGAAGCTGACAACGAGGAGAAAGATGGAAAAGGAGATGATAAAGAGAAAGGGCAAGATGCAAAAGAGGAAGAAGATATAAAAGGGCAAGGAGATACAAATGGAGACGAAGATGGGAAAGAGAAAGGAGAAGATGGGAAAGAGAATGAAGATGGGAAAGAGGAAGAAGATGGGAAAGAGAAAGGAGAAGATGGAAAAGAGAATGAAGATGGGAAAGAGGAAGAAGATGGGAA
>NW_022111319.1:2864455-2893910 GCF_000313985.2 Echinops telfairi
GAAAAGAGAATGAATTTGGAAAAAAGACCGAAGATGGAAAAGAGGACAGAGTTGGAAAAGGGGAAGAAGATGAAAAAGATGAACAAGATGAAAAAAAAGATAAAAAGGAGCATGCAGATGGAGAATATGTAAGAGAAGGTGAAATCGATGAGGAAGTCAAGGAGGAGAAAATTGATAAAGATGAAGGTGAAAAAAAGGAAGTGAAAGATGGAGAAAATGGAAAGGAAGATGAAAAATGTGTTGAAGTTGGGGAAAAGGAAGCCAACACTACAGAGCTTGCAAAAGGAGAGTCTCAGAATATTGTTTAAAGCTGCCCTAGAGAGATTTGTAATTTGATAATATGCACCCCATGATGTAATATTAATAAAGATGAATATTTTATCAAATATTTTATAAACATAACTTTCTTTAGCATATTTTAATTACAGAGCATTTTCATGCTGGTTATTAACCTTAGAGTTCTTAATGTGAAACATTTATCTATAAATTTTATTATTATAAATAGTTAAGTTTATACAAATATGCAGTGATAGATTTCAAATTTGTCAAATTCACTGTTTTGTAAATTATATGTTCAAACTTTGGCTTTTAATTTTGTTTTTATATGTAATGTCAGAGTGAGCAGACCAAAAAAAAGAAAGTACTTCATCCAGGATTCTTTTTCCTTTAAATTTATTTTTCACCTTCCCCTTAACCCAGGTTAATATGTGTCATTCAACTTTCTTGCAGTTCTCTAAATTGTTTTTCTAAAGAATGTAAACTATTTTCATGTATTACTAAAATTTAAATGATCTTTCCCAAATAAAACTTTATTATAAGTGTTTGGAAAAATAAGTTGAAATCTCATTTTGAAAATATTACAAATATTTATTTTAGAAGGGCAGTTTTGATTATACAAATATGTGAATCTAAAACATGATTTATCTTAATAAAAAGACTCTTCAAAAATGATTTTGGTTTGTTATTCTTCCATTTTTTCCCTCTGTGATGTCCAAGAAAGAATTTTTATTGTTTAAGGTGGATATGTTTTGAACAATGGTATTTGTGCAAATTTTTGTGGTGTATGTTTTCATTTTCCTTAAATATATATGTAAGAGTGGAAATGCCAGGTCATACATAAACTGCTTAATATTGGGTGGAAATTCTAGACTGCTTTCCAAAATGCCTATTGCATTTTACATCTCCAGCATTGTAGAAGGGTTCCAATTTCTAAACATCCTCTGCAACACTTTTTAACTATTATTATAGTCACCCAATTGAATGTGAACTGGGATCACAGTGTGGTTTTGATTTGCATTTACCTAATGACTAGTGGTGCAGTGGTTAAGCACTTGACTCCTCATGGAAAAGTTGATAGTGTATTATCAATACTTTCTTATTTCTAGTTGCTGTTCTTTGTAGTTGTTTTTGTTTAATGATCTAAATTTATTTAGTGAAATCAATATCCTTTGTGGTCTGTGACAATTTAAGTATATATTCTTTCAGCTTAGTGTTCAGCTTACACTGAGAGTTTTCTTAAATGCCTGGAACCATAGGGGGCAGAGGAAAACAGGTTTTACAGATGGGCTATAAGTAATGGGATATGACTTTAACACTCGGGTACATTATAATTCTGATCCTTGAGCCTGAAAATCAGCCAGAGGTGAGTCTAAGGCCTTCTGAAATCTTTGATGGGTGTGTGCCTAGTCCGAGGCCTGTTCATGGCATTCTAGATTTCAAGGAATATGCCAATGCTTTTCAAGGCCCTATTCCACAAATGATCTCATTCCCCAGCCTTTATACCTGTTTCCATTAGGCTATTGCTTTCCCCTAAGTATTATCCATTGCCCCAAGTAAGCAATACAACAAATACAGATGTCTTTAAATGTTTTTGACAAATATCCTTCCCCTAGAGTACCTATATCTGTATTGAGAGGCTTCATAGTTAGATAAACAAACAAACACCCAGTCCTCTAAGAAATCACTACGCAGGTTAAAAAAAAAAAGAACAAAAGAATCACCATTCTTTAAGAATAAAGTTCATGTTGCTTCTTTTGCTAGCTGATATCTATACTGAAAATTCAGACTATTCTGGCATAAAAGCCACCGCCTGGCTCGGAAGTAGGTGTTAGGACCAGGGTAAGATAATATATCAAAAGGATATCTAAGTGAGATGTTTTTCTTTTTTTTCCAATTATTTTTTTGGTAGCTCAACCAGACATCAAATTATCCCATAGTTCAATTACATTCAGGAACATTGTATAGTTGCTACCACAATCAGTTTCAAAACACTTTTCACCTTCTTGAACTTGGTATGAGCCCACTTTACCCCCCCCCCCCCAACCAGGAAACCTTATTCTAATTGCTGTCTCTATAGGTTCATCAATCCTGGGTTTTATATAATGAAAACCAGAAAAACATAACAAAGATTTAAGCAGGCTACCCATAATGACAAAATACATCAGAGATAAATCTCAGTAGGGGAAAAACCTCAGAAAATACTGAAAATCAGATCAAGGCCAAAATATATCAACGAGAAGATCAAGTGACAAGATTGTAACTGTTCAGTCAGGTTTATCATTTTAATCTACTATAGTCATCTCTCCAATACTCTCTGTTTGATTGCCAGTTTATCCCCATCCTGCAATTACGGTTAGAGGAAAATCACCAGGGGCTTATTTTCTGCATAGACCTTGCAAATGAATATTGGGCTTCCACTGCCATACCATTCCATAGTTCAATCACCTCAAGCAGTATTGTACAATGGGTCCCACAATCAGTTTCCAAACATTTTTTTCGTTCCTAGACTCCTTGACTTCGTCTCCCTTTTAAACACCTTTACTCACCCACCACCACCACCATTGCACACTCCCCCCAAACCCATATTTTACTGAAGTCCCTGTATGTTCATCAATCCTGGATTTCATATACTGAAAGTCAGATAAAAACATTTAATACAACTTTAAGAGGGTGACACCCATTGACATAACACCTCTGAGATAAACGCTAATATGAACAAATAAAAACAAAAGAATATGCAGAAATGTTGAAAACCAGATCAGGTCCCGCATGCATCAGAGGGGGGATCGACTAACAAAGTTTTAACTATTTAAGTCAGCTTTAATCTTTTCATGTTCTATACTTGTTGCTCCAATGGACCCTGTTTAATAACCACTTTCTTCCCATCCCTCAATTATGCATAGAGAGAGATCACCAGAGGCTTATATCCTGTGAAGTTCCCAAAAATGAATCTTGGCTGACACTGTCATCCATAGCCTTCTGCAAACCGGATTCTCACAATTTAGGCTCTGATACTGATCTCTACTTCCACTTCAGATTATATGATTTACAATTCTTTGGTGACTGCTGATGGAGTACTTCTTCTATGGAACTAATTGACATCTCATTTAGATGGCTGATTGTTTGGACATGGGCCTTTATGACCACAGACAGTATTTGATTTGATAGCCGGCCACCAGCTCACTTCCTCACCACATTTTTCTATAACACCAGTATCTTCTGTGCTCTCTTCCTGAGGGCGAGTATTGAGCAGGGCCATGATGTAAGAATGAATTGTTCTAAAATGGAGCTAAGATTTAGTGTGAGCCCAAAACCCATTCCTGATCTTATGGTTTTTGTTTGTTTGTTTTCTGCCATTGGCTCCCTTTTAAAACCTCTTTGTTAATTTATGTTAGAGAGTTATATCAATCATCACTCTAGGGCATAACAAGACCTCCTTATTAATTTATGGTAGAAAATCTTATCAACCATTTCCCTGGCGCATGAGGACATTCTGTTAATGGTGTCATTGATTAGCCTATGGTACTAATTTTTAAAACACTGTTGATAGAGGAAGACTGAACCAGTGTATGCTAATTACATACCACTATACCTGAATTATTCATGTGTATGGAATAAATCCTGATGCAATTTACACAGACAAAGGGAGTTGGTTGTCAGGCAAAATGTACAATATTCACTGACAATGTCAATCACAAATCTGCCAAAATAATACATAGCTTAATCCAGCAAGTAGAGCATGGGTGTACTAAGTCAATGTTGATCTGCCTACTCTTCGTAAAACTGTTCAAACACCATTTCATTTCAGTCAAGTCCTCAGGTTACAGAATGTTTGAGGTAGTCTAATTCACGTAGTGTAGTTTCTACCTTGGATCCCTCTGTTATGGCCTTTGGAGCTTGTTGTGCACCTTGAAGATTCAGAATTTAATGCCCCACTTGGCCTGGGTGTCCAGGGAGTGTACAGAAACTCAAGTCGGAGGAGATGGGCCAGTCAGGGTGCGATGTAACAATGATGAGTAATACAACCTTCCTCTAGTTCCTAAAGGTTTCCTCCCCGCTCCCACTACCATGACTCGAATTCGATCTTGCAAGACTGGCTAGACCAGAGGAGATACACTGGTACAGATAGGAACTGAAAATACAGGGAATCCAGGATGGATGAGCCCTATAGGACCAGTGGTGTGAGTGGCAAAACAGGGAGGGTAAAGGGAGGATGGGTAGGGAAGAGGGAACCGATTACATGGAACTGTGTGTGACCTCCTCCCTGGGGGACAGACAACCGAAAAGTGGATGAAGGGAGAAGTCGGACAGGGCAAGATATGACAAAATACCCATTTATAAACTATCAAGGGCTCATGTGGGAGGGGGGAGCAGGGAGGGAGGAGAAAAATGAGGACCTAATGTCGGGGGTTTAAATGGAGAGAAAATGTTTTGAGAAATGATGTACAAATGCGCTTTACACAATTGATGTGTGTGTGGATTGGGATAACAGTTGTATGAGCCCCTAATAAAATGTTTAAAAAAAAAAAAAAAAAAGAAACTCAAGTCAATGTAGCTTATTAGATGTATGTACCCAGGTAAACTGCTCCCTCCTTAGGGTCCTTCTAATTATTGTTAATCATTCTCCTCTCCTGACTTGACTATCCCATAAGTATCTCTCATCCATCTGATAAGAAGGTCTGCCAGTCTTGGGGGACCTATAACTTTGCGTGGTAGCCACTAATTTGTCCACATCCCTTCCCCTTCTCTTGATAATTTGATCCCAACTGATGTGTGAAGCCCTCCACCAAAGTGACCCTCAAGATATACAACTGGAGAGGATGGTGCATGGTTCATTGGAACCAGTCAGGTTCTCTACTACGTTGTCTGACCGTCCTGGCCAGGAGATAGGATGTCCTGCATGCCTGGGCTTGTGCCTGTCCTGTTGCTTGTCCCTACAGTGATGGTGGACTCATACAGTATTTGTCCTTTTGTGATGGACTAACTTCACTCCTCATAATATTTTCCAGATCCCTCCATATCATGAGGTGTTTCATGGTTTCGCTGATTTTCAGGATATGTAGTATTCCATTGAGCATACATACCAATGTTTTATTTACTGGTGGAGATTTAGGCTGTTTCCAATTTCTTGCTATTGTGAACTGTGCTGCAATAAACATGGACGAGTATACGTCTCTTATTTCTTGGATTTTATGCCCAGAAATGGTATTGCTGGGTCCTATAATATTTGTATTGTCATCTGTTTTAGGAACCGCAATATGCTTTCCACCACGGTTGCACATTATTAGCAAGCCCACCAGCAGTGTATGAGTTCCATTCTCTCCACACCATCTTCAGCATTTGTTGTTCTCTTTTTTGCATGTTTGTTTGCTTGTTTTTGTTTTAATTGGGCTACAGTTATGGGTGTTAGATGGTATCTCATTGTTGTTTTGACTTGCATTTCCTAGATGGCTAGTGAATGAGAGCATTTTCTCATGTGTTTGTTAGCCATTCGAGTGTCAATTTTGGAAATTGACTATTTGGGTCCTTTCCCATCTTCTCAGAGTGTCATTTTTTTTGTTGTTGTTGTAGGCTTGTAGTATTCTGTAGATTTTAGTAATTAGTCCTTTGTCTGTTATGTCATTGCTAAATATCTTGTCTGTTATGGTATTCCCTAAATATCTTTCTCTATGGACTCTCCTTTTACTCTTTTGATGAAATTTGTTGATACACACAGTGTTTTCTTTTCAATAGACCCCACTGATCTATTTTGTGCTTCTATTTTATGTCTGGTAACCCATGGATGCCCTACACTAGGGCCTTCAGATTTATCCCAATTTTCTCCTTGAAGATCCTGATAGTTTTGGGTTTTATATTTAGGTCTCTGATCTATCTCGAGTTTGTTATGTTTTCTTTCCCATTCGTAATCATAATTTTTTCCCTAAAGTCCCTAAATTCCCATATACATTCATTACAGTGATCACCAGTCAATGGCATATCTTGCAATGTATATGACAATATAAGACCTTAAAATAGTATGTACTAATTAACATAACAGTATCGTTTGCTTGTTTCATAGGTTTACTTTACTTTTCATTTTTATTTTTTTTACTTTGGATTTAATACGTATATCATTCCATATTTCAATCACATCAAGTATAATTATACAATTACTACCACAATCAGTTTCCATTCTTTTTCTACATGGACTCCTTGACATTATCTCCCTTTTACCCCACCACCACAACTGTACCACACTCCCCCAAACCCCTTTTTCTCAGATGTACGTCACCATTGGGTGTCACCTCTTGAAGCTGTGTTATTTGTTTCTCTGTTTTAGTAAATGAAACCCAGGGATGTTGAACCTATAGGTTAAGCAAATAAAACAAGGGTTTCAGGGGTAGGGGCTAGATGGGTGAGGTTGATAAGAAGGAGATAATGTCAAGGAGTCCAGGAAGGAAAGAGGAAAAGACTGATTATGGAAGCAATTTTACAATTCTGTTTAACATAATTGAACTATGGAATGACATGGCTTATGGATTAACTCCCAAGTTACTGCAAATTAAACAAACAAACAAACAAAAGCATACATTCAGTTATGGGTTTTGGGCTCGCACTAAATTGTAGCTCCAATTTAAGAACAATTAGTTCTTACAACATGGTCCTGCTCAATACTCGCCCTCAGGAAGGGAACACAGAAGATATGGATGCTATAGCAAACTGTGGCAAAGAATTTAGATAGTGCCCGGCTACCAGATAAAATAGCATCTGGGGCCTTAAAGGCTTGTCTCCAAACAAGCAGACATCTAAGGGAGCTGTTGAGTAAGTCCACATGGAAGATGCACACCATCATCTGTCACCAAATGATTGCAATCCATATAATCCAATGTCAAAGGAGGGATTAGTACCAGAGCCTAGATTTTGAAAATACAGTGTGCAGAAGGCTATTGATGACAGTGGGAGCACAAGATTCATTTTTAGAGTCAAATAGGAAATAAGCCTCTGGGGAACACCCTCTATCTAAAATTGAGGGATGGGAGGAAAGTCGTCACTAAACAGTTTGCTTTGGAGAGAGGAATATAGAAGATCAAAGGCATAAATCTGACATGAACAGTTAAAACTTGGTCAGTAGATTCCCCCCTATAATGCAGGCTGAACCTGATTTGGTTTCCAAAATTTTCTCTATATTTGGTTTATCGGATTTTGTTTGTTCATATTAGAGAGTATCTGAGAGGTGTTATATCAACAGAGGTCACCCTCTTGAAGATGTGTTATATGCTTTTCCATTTTTCAGTATATAATCAGGACTGATAACCTACAGGGACAGCAAATAAAATTGAGTTTGTTTTCATGCAGGAAGTGAGTGTTATTTCAGTGGGTCTTGTTCCAGTCTTGTGCCGATGTATATCTGGATTTTCTAGTACTATTTATTGAAGAAGGCATCCCCATCCCACTTAATGTTCAGTGGGCATTTATCGAAATCAATTGTCTGTAGGTTCATGTTTTTATTTCTGGGTTTTCTGTCCTATTCCATTGGTCTATATATCTATCATTATACCAGTACCAGGCTATTTTGAAAACTGTGGCTGCATAGTAAGTTTGAAGTGAGGTAGTGCAAGACTACCTACTTTGTTCTTCTTTTTGAGAAATTCTTTGCTTATCCTTCCCTCTCCATGTGAATTTCGTAATTAGTTTTTCATTTCTTTAAAGAATGATGTTGGGGTTTAGATCAGGATTCCATTGAATGTGTAGATTGCTTTACATAGTATTGACTTTTTCACAATATTTAGTCTTCCTGTCCACGAACATGGGATATTCTTCCCTTTGTGTAGGTGTCTTTTGGTGTGATATTTTTATTGATTATTGTTGAATATTTCAAGAAGACCTAAATAAATGAAAAGATATTTTGCAGCTGGTAGGTTTGGACTGTAAAACCTTTCGGTTAACAGCCAAGCACTTAACCACCATGTCACTAGTGCTCCATTATTCACAAGTATAGAAACTAGGATTTACAGTAACCAAAATAAAAAAGAGAGAGAGAAAATTCTTAGAGCAAGTTGGTTAATTCATTTTAAGAAATGGACAAAAATCCCACAAAATCAGCTGAGTTTAAAGCCACTTGTTCTAAAATTTAATTTAAATCAGCGGTTCTCAACCTATGGGTCATGATCCCTTTGGGGTCGAATGACCCTTTCACAGGAGTCACCCAATTCATAACAGCAGCAAAATTACAGTTATGAAGTAGCAACAAAAATAAATTTATGCTTGGGGGTGAGCACAACATGAGGAACTGTATTAAAGGGTTGTGGCATTAGGAAGATTGAGAACCACTGATCTAAACCATGGCAATAGAAAAATGAATTGCTTAAAAGTACTTTTCTAGAATATAGAAGAGATTTGTTTCTGTGATTTTAATGATGTTTTTATATACATACAATGGACAAAGAGAAATGAAGTTCAGATTCATGCTACATTTGATACATCGTTACATCAACAGGGACCTTCCAAAAATGCAGGCCAGATTCAGAAGAGGAAGGATTGTTAACACCAGATGAACCTTGGATGAATACAGAAAATACCACATTGACAATGCAGATCATAGCAAATTTGCATAACATTGTAAAAAATGAGAATTCCATAACATTTAATTGTGCTCATCTGAAACCTGTAAATTGGTTAAGAGGCAGTCATTCAACAGAAGGATAAAAATCAGAAAATGTGTGTACATACAAGTTGTGCCCTTTCACTATATTTATTATTTCTGATAAGAAAATAATCTGAGAAGCTGAACTATATGAAGAATCAAGATTTGAGTGAGGCTCATTAACAAACTTGAATATGCAGATGACTTGAAGCACTGATGAAGAGCAAAGATTATCATTTTCAGTATGAATTACACTTCAATATAAAACAAAAATCATTACATCTGAACAACTCAGCAACTTCATGATAAATGGAGAGAATATTCTTGAAGTTATCAAGAATTTCATTGTACTTGCATCCACAAGCAATATTCATAGAAGCAGCAGGCAAGGAGCCAAATGACTGGTTGGATTGGGCAAATCTATTACAAAAGACCCTTTTAAAAGACCTGCCTCGCAGTTCTGGTTAGGCCACAGCATGTACACTAGTACAGATAAGAGATTAGGACACACGACATCCAGGTCAGATAAGCCCCTCAGGAACAGAAATGGGAGTAGTGATTCCAGGAGAGTAGTGGACCGGGTGGGGGGAGGGGGGAGGGGAAACTGATCACAATGATCAACACTTAACCCTGCCCCAGAAGGGAGACAAACATGGGTGAAGGGAGACAGCGGTCAATATGAGATATGAAAATAATTATCTATCAAGGGTTCACGAGGGTGGGGGAAGGAGGGAAAAAAGAAGAGCTGATACCAAGGGCTCAAATAGAAAGTGAATGCTTAGAAAATGATGATGGCAACATATGTACAAAGGTGCTTAATACAATTGATGTATGGATTGTTGTAAGAGCTATAAGAGGCCCCAATAAAATGATCTTTAAAAAAAAGTGTAGGCATGCGTGACCCCAAGCCACGGTATTTTCAATCAAATCATATGTATGCATGAATTTGACAATGAAAAAGGAAAGTGCATTGGAATTATGGTGTTGATGAAAAATATTGAGTATACTATAATATACCAGAAAAATGAACAAATATACATCAAAGGTAGCAGAGCAGGAATGCACCTTCAAAGCAAGGATGATGAGACTTCCTCTTTCTTACATTGAAGATATTATCAGAAGGGACTAATCTCAAAGAAGGACATCACATATGGTATAGAAGAGGGTCAGCAAAAACAGAAAGATGTTCAAATGAGATTGACACACTGGCTAACAGCAATTATTTGACCCACGAGTAAGCCTAGTACTGAGTAATGGTTTATTCCATCATGCTTAGGATCCCAATAAGTTGGAACCAACAATATATATATATATATATATATATATATATATATCCAAAATAAAGTAATTTTAAAATGGAATGGAAAGAAAATAGAAATAGAAGCCTCATACAAATAGAGCAATAAAAATTTAGAAAGAAAAATTAGTAAGTATATGGAACCTAGAAGAGTAAAAGTATAAAATTTTACTGAAAGGCATCAAAAAAGGAAATTTAACATCGATTTATAAGTAAATTATTCCCAAATAACCCTACATATTTAATGCAACTGCAACAATAAACCCAATAGAATTTTCTTTGAAATCAACAGTGTCTATGTGTGTGCGTGGGGGGGGGGGTATCACAAGTATCAAATAAACATTTCATAATACATAAACATAATCATCATTATCGATGGTGAAAATCTTATGAGTCTACAAAATTAAACATATTAAATTTCCAGAAAATAATCAATGCTCTTAGCATCATTTATTAAACAATAAGCTTTTACTCACTAATACTAGTTGTAACATTTTTACTTGGATAATTTGGGGAGGTGTTCTTTTCTTTTATTAATTTCTCAGTATGTTCTCAATTCTATTCTGCTTTAATTATTTGTTTTAATATCTTATGAAGGTCTCCATTCTTTTAAAAAGTGACATTTTTTCTTGACTTTGAACTGATTTATTCTTACAAATAATCTTTAGAATGGGGAAGCAGATCCTTACCTCATATAATTCTTAAAATAAATAAATTCATTAAAAGCATAAATAGAGTCAACACAAGATGATAAAATTAGTACAAAACAAAGTAAGTTATTTAGTTGAATAACTAAATAATGGAAATAATTTTAAATTATAAAATAAATGGAATAAATATGGACTAAAATGCTTACATCAATTACATAAAATGAAAAAAGAGAACAAATTTAAGTGCCAAATGATAAACTAAGAAATGTATTGTATTTGAACCTGGATGACAAGGGTTACCATCCTTAATTTATAATTAGCTCTCAGAAAGCATTCAGAAGAATTGGAATAGCCAAAGAAAATAGGTAGGAGGGAGGGGAAAAAAATGAGGAGCTGATGCCAGGGACTGAGGTGGAGAGCAAATGTTCTGAGAATGATGAGGGCAATGAATGTACAAATGTGCTTTACACAATTGGTGTATGTATGGATTGTGAGAAGAGTTGTATGAGCTCCTAATAAAATGATATAAACAAAAAACAAAAAGACAAAAAAAATGAAGAATAGAAAGCTTACGTGGAGAGCAAATGTTTTGAGAATGATGAGGGTTATGGATGTACGAATGTGCTTTATACAATTGATACAATTGATGTATGTATGGATTGTGATAAAAGAGTTGTATGAGCCCCCAATAAAATATTTTTTTTAAAAAGAAAAGAAAATAGGTAATGTACATAAAGAGAAAATGCTTAAGAAAAGTAAATGACCAATAAATATTAGAAAGCAAATTTTACATGTAGCAAAATATTATTAAAAATTATCATTATAATGCAACTTTTTTTTCTGAGCTTCTAAAGTTAGAACAGGGAATCCAAGGTCATCATAACAAAAAAATACTCCTTACGTATTGCTTATAAAATGAATTCCTAAAAAAAAAAAAAATGAATTCCTATTGAAATTTCCCCTCTACTTCACAGTAGCTTGCCAACATCTTTGTCAATTGATTTCTCACTAATTTTTGATGTTATCACCTCTGAAAACATAGTGAAAATGCAATGCAAATTGATTACAAATGAAAAATTCAAACATTGCAACTTTGAAAGATTATGAGTATATGACATTGTGATAGTTATATAATCTGTTGTTAATTTGAGACTTGAGAGTGAAAGGTTGGAGTCTAGCCTATCAATCAGGTCGCAGCTTGATGACCTCATTTGGAGTGCACGATAATAAATAGCTCGCTCGCTGGAGGTGGGACACAGGCTCACTCCCTTTGCGGCGTACTCACTGACAAGACACATGGAGCTACGCTAGAGTAAGGTGACCAAATTTTAACATTGGTAAAGCGGGACACCATTGACGGGGAGGGGGGTGGATGTTCTTGATTAAAAATTTGGTCTATATGGAGCAACAAAAATTTTCATAGAACGCAAAAATAGTATTGTAATATATTTTTTTTAATTTCAACATAAGTACAATTTATAAATAGAATACATTAAAATTATGTATAGTATTATTTTATTCTTTGGCATATTTCTCATTTGAGTGAATTTTTTTTAGTAGATTGCTGTCGTTTAGCAGATTGTTGTCATGAAAATTTTCACAAGAATTTGTTAAATTATATTTCACACATAAAATGGCTTTCAAAGTCTCAACACTTAATTGTGAATTTTCTGATGTCCACACTTTATTTACAGTAGAAAAAACGCGTTCAGTCGCAGCATTAGTTCCTGGTAAGGACAGCGCGTATTCCACAATTTTTAGTGCATTATTGTATGGAACATGGTTTGTTTCAAAATGATGAAATATTTCTAACCATTTGTTCTCTATTGTGATTTTTGCTGATGCCCAAGATTTAACCTTTTCCTTATCAATATATTTTTTAAATAATGATACCTCATTAAAAAGATCATTTTCGGAAATATTACTATATGGGACATTTTGAGTAATATGATCGAATGATTTTTGTACATCATTCCAGTACTGTCTGCTAAATTCAAGAAAATTTATGTATTTATGAAATAAATAAATAACTTGCCTAAATTATCTGAATAGCTGATTTGTTGACATCACTTGTTTAACTAGCAGTAGCACACAGTACGATGTGAATCGTCTGAGAGACAGTTACAAAATGTTTTCGTCGTTGCCAATGCCAAAAAATGCCATTGTTCATTAAGTCCAAACAATGGTGGTCAAATTCTAACAACTGATCAACAATGCGAACTTTGATAAGCAGTTCCCGATAATCAGTTCTCAACAATTATTTGTTATTATTAAAGCTTAACATTATAAAATTAACAAAATTAATATAAAACACATATCCTGGCAAAATAGCCACATTGGCAGCCGAAAACCGTATATTCCCTCCCCGTTCTCCCGCCGTTCCCTAGCTTGCCATGCATTCTTTCCAAAAATCGGGACTTTTTTAAAACGCTGCGGAACGCAGGACAAATTGTTAAAAATCGGGACTGTCCTGCCAAAAGCGGGACGTCTGGTCACCTTACGCTAGAGCCATGTGGAGATAGCTCCATGTGGAGACCCCTGCCAGTGCTGAGATGCCTCTACAGCCACTAGATCCACAAGACTTTCCATGCACTGGCCTGTGATCTTCCTGCATCCAGCGTCATTGCATGTGTTTTTTG
Source organism: Echinops telfairi (assembly GCF_000313985.2). Taxonomy (NCBI): domain Eukaryota; kingdom Metazoa; phylum Chordata; class Mammalia; order Afrosoricida; family Tenrecidae; genus Echinops; species Echinops telfairi. Next base: position 2,877,944 of record NW_022111319.1, read on the forward strand.
AGTCTGAAGAGGATTTTATACATTGGTATCGTACATATGGGCTAATATTGGACTTATGGACTTGATCTGGACTGGACTGGGATGTTTTCTCAATATTTGATTGCTCTTTTATATAAAACTCTTTCTTATACACCTATGAATGTCCATGAATTTGTTTCTCTAGTCAACCTGGGCTAACACAGACAGCAAACAAAGAAATGAAGGTTAACAACTTGGATCACATGCTAAAATAGTGACAAATGAACTGGCAGATTCACATCAGTTAACAACTAAACATTAGAAAATTCACTATAATGATGAAATAATTATGTCAAAAAAAGATTTTTCATGATAAAAAGATTAATACATCCACATGTTAAGGAGGTACCCTCAGGCTGCTAACTGCAAGGTCTAGGAAACCAAAACTCTGTTTTATGGGGTCATTATGAGTTGGAGTCAGTTAGATGACAGGAAGTTTGGATTTTTTTTTGTGGTTATGTTAAACTTGGTGATAGCCACAACTATTTTGTGCAAAATGACTGTTTATGAGCAGGATGTAGAAATAAAATATAATGTGGTATATATCATATATTATGTTATAATTTTCTAAGCAAAAATACACTACTTTCCTCCACAGCAGGGGTTCTCAACCTTCCTACTGCCACGACCCTTTAATACAGTTCCTCATATTGTGGTGACCCCCCAACCATAAAAGTATTTTTGTTGCTACTTCATAACTGTAATGTTGCTACAGTGATGAATCAGGCGACCCCTTTGAAAGGGTCGCTCAACCCCCAAAGGGGTTGCCACCCACAGATTGAGAACCGCTGCTCCACAGCAATACTTGATTCGGTGTAGGCTTACATGCTTAAATTTAATTATAACTTAATTTTATAAAATATAAAATGAGGTAGTTTGATAACATATCTCATTTTTCAAACTAATATCCCTATTTCAATCACAGTTTTCAGTTTATTCTGACATTTTATTTATTTACTAAATTGTTTTTTGGGGATTTTATATATCATACAATTCAATAGTTCAATCATATCAAGAAGAGTTGTGCAATCATTACCATTCTCAATTTTAGAACATTTTCTACTTTCTTGTGCTCCTTGTAATTAGTTTCCCATGTCATCCCAAGCTCCCTTGCTGTACCCACAAGAAAACATTAATTCAGTTACTCTCTATAGATTCACCAACCCTGGATTTCATATATCTAGAAACATATAAAACCAAAAAATTAAGTATCACAAAAGCTAATAACAACAGTCTATGTTCAGAAACGTAACCTACATGTATCTACATGTCATCTTAATTTCTTTTATCTATTATAAATAATACATGGAAATTCTTTGTGGAACATCTTTTTTCACATTGTTTTGCTATTCTGATATTTTAAATGGTATTTCTTTCTGACATCAGTAATCTTTAAATAATAAGGGATCCTATGTTGTATTTCACCTCACAGATTAGGGGAAAAATGTTTTGTTTTTAATGATGATATTCCGTGTTAGAGGGGATATGTGAGGAGTCAAGCAAGTACTTTTATATACTCCTGATGGAAGAGTAAAATCATACAAGTACAAGATCTTGGATTAAAGTCACACTATGAATATTTTCTATGATGCAATCCATGGGGCCAACAGAAATCAGAGACTGTTTTGAAGGCAGCTAACAACAGCATGGTCGAGGGAAATGTAACTGAGAGAAATACTGAAACCCAAATGAAGGTTGAACATGATAATGGGACAAGAAGAGAGTAAAATGAAATAGAAAAAGAACTAGGAGGTAAAGGGCATTTATAGAGATTAGATACAGGCATGTACATATGTAAATATATGTATATATGACGATGCAGAAATAGATCTATGTACATATATTTACAGGTTTAGTGTTAAGGAAGCATATGGACATTGGGTCTCTACCCAAGTACTCCCTCAACACAAGAACATTTCATTCTAATAATCCGGCACTCTGAGATGCTCACCTTCCCGACACAATCGCTGAAGACAAAGCAGGTGCATAAGCAAATGTGATGAAGAAAGCTGATGGTGCCCGGCTATCTAAAGATATAGCGTCTGGGGTCTTAAAGGCTTGAAGATTAATAAGTGGTCATCTAGCTGAGAAACAACAAAGCCCACATGGAAGAAACACACCAGCCCACGTGACCATGAGGTGTCTATGGGATCAGGTATCAGGCATCAAAGACTCAGACCAAAAAATCATAAAGTAAATGAGGGGGAGACTGTGGAGTGGAGTACCAAAGCCAATCTGTAAGCAATTGGACATCCCCTTTCAGAAGGGTCATGGGGAGAAGACGGGCCAGTCAGGATGCAGTGTAGCACCAATGAAACATACAGCTTTTCTCTGGTTCTTTAATGTTTCCTCCCCCCTACTATCATGACCATAATTCTGTCTTACAAATTCAGCTAGACCAGAGCATGTACACTGGTACAGATAAGAGCTGGAAACACAGGGAATGTATAGGACAGATAAACTCCTTGGGACCAATATTGAGAGTGGCCATACTAAGAGGGTAAGGGGAAGGTGGGGGGGTGTGTGTGGGAAACTGATCACAATGACCTACCTATAACCCCCTCCCAGGGGGATGGACAAAAGACAAGGGACAAGGGGGTGGGAGGAGACATCAGACATTGCAAGACATGAAATAATAATAATAATAATTTTTACATTATCAAGGGTTCATAAGGGAGGGAGGGTGGGAGGGAGGGGAAAAATGAGGAGCTGATACCAAGGGCTCAAGTAGAAAGAAAATGCTTTGAAAATGATGATGGCAACATATGTACAAATGTGCTTGAGGCAATGGAGGGATGTATGGATTGTGATAAGAGTTGTATGAGCTCCCAATATAATGATTTAAAAAAAAACAGCATGGGATTATGTATCAAAAACTTTATAATTTTATAACTTTGGAATTTGTGATTTCAAGCCTAAGAACTTAACTGTTAAAAATAAGAGATGTGAATAAAGATGTTCCACAAAGAATTTCCGTAGAGTCCAGCCTGTCAATCAGGATATAACCAATGAAGCCTATGTGTGGGCATAGCTTTTCCTGAGGATTATAGGAACTCCTGATTTTCCTCTGTGTTCGTCTGGGTACATTAGAGAAATAAATCCACAGAAAATCTTATGTGAAAAAAAGAGAGAGTTTTATATAAAGGGTAAGTGTACATTAAGAAAGCATCCCAACCCAGTGCTGCCCAAGCCCATAAGTCCAACATTAACCCACATGTCTGACACCAATCTACAGTCTTCCTCAATCTCACAAAACACACGCAATGACACAGACTGCAGGAGGAAAGCCGAATCAGTGAGTGTGTAAGCATCTCAGCACTAGCAGGGGTTTCCACACGGCTGTTCCAGCACCTGTGGCTGCATCAGGGTAGATCCATGTGGCTTCTTCTCAGGGATGTTTTGCAGGAAGTGAGCCTTGCCAGCTGAAGCAGGGAATTGGCTAAGGCAGCTGCACCCTAGTCCGAGGATCAGAGAGCAAGAGACCCAAGAACCTGGTGAGACTCACCAAGCCATTTATGTCTCCACTCTTCAATTAATCCCACATGTGTTTATCAGCCAGGTTGGCACAATAAACCTTAACTATCTCATCCTCCTCGGGTGCAGGAGACATGTTCTCTCTCTGATCACTCCCTCAGAGACACTCTGCTAAGAAGACACATGGAGACAGGCTGGAGGACCCCCATGGAGACCCCTGCCAGCACTGAGATGCTTAAAATGCCACTGGATACACAATACTTCCCACCTGTGATTTTTCTGCATTTGGCATCTTTGTATGTGTTTCATGAGTCTGAAGAGGACTTTACAGAATTTATAGATTGGTATCAGACATATGGGCTAATATATGACTTGTGGACTTGATCTGGACTGGGCTGGGATGTTGGTGCAATATTCAACTGCTGTTGTATATAAACCTCTTTCTTGTACACATATGAGTCTCCCTGGATTTGTTTCTCTAGTCTACCTGAACTAACACAACATCCATGTTCAACAATAGAACAATAATAAAAAGAAATACAATAAGAAGCTTACCAATTCAGATATTGTTTTAAGTTCTTTTCATGAATTATCTCACTTAATTTCAAAACAAATATATATTGTTGTTCTTAGGCAACATTGAGTTGATTCCAACTCATAGCGACCCTAGGTATAATAGAATAGTACCACACCCATCCTCACAATTTTTCTTATGTGGGAACAATTTTGCAGCATCTGTGCCAATTCATCTTGTCAAGGGTCTTCCTCTGCTTTGCTACATTTTTAATTTACAAAACATGATGTCCTTCTCCAGGTACTGGTTTCTCCTGATCACATTTCTGAAGTATGAGAGATGAAGCTTCATAATCTTTGCTTCTAAGGAGTATTCTGGGTATACTTCTTCCAGTACACATGTTTGCTACTTGAGCAGTCTATGATACATTCAATATTCTTCTCAAGCACTATAATTCAAATATATTGAGTCTTATTCATTATTCTTTTGTCAATGTCCAACTTTTACATGCATAGGAGGGGATTGAAAATATGTGGCCTGGGTCAGTGCACATTCATCTTCAAAATAGCATCCTAGATTTTCAACATTTTAAAGAGATATCTTGCAGCAGATTTATCCAAGGTAAAGCATTTGATCACTTGACTGTTGCTTCTATGAGCATTGATTGTGGATCCAAGCAAGAAAAAAAAATCATTGAAAACTTCAATTTCCCCCCTCAGTTTATCATGATATTCCTATTGCTTCGGTTGCGAGGATTTTTTTTTTTAACAAAAAGGATTGAGTTGTAATCCACACTAAAATCTGCAATTCTTGCTCTTCATCAATAATTATTTCAAGTCATCCTCATTTTCAGCAAGCAATATTGTGACATGTGCATATCACAATTCGTTAACAAGTCTGCCTCTAATACTGATGCCTCATTCTTATTCTTATAAGCCAATTTATCAGATTATTTGCTCAGCATACAGACAAACATGATGACAAGATACAACCCTGACACACACGTTTCCTGATTTTAAACCATGTTTGTTCTTTTCACACAACTGCCTCTTGATATTTGCTTTTTTAAAGCGAGGAAAGAAAGTAACATTAAAGGAAATGCTAGAAAACACTGAAATTTGTTCTTAATCATAGAGTTGCTAAGGCAAATGAAAGAAGACATGAATTCAAAGAGCTGAATAGAAAATGTCAAAGGGCAGCTGGAGAAGACAATGTCAAATATTATAATGAAATATGCAAAGAGCTGGAGTTTGATAACCAAAAGGGAATGACATGCTCTGCATATCTTAAACTGAAAGAACTAAAGAAAAACTTCAAGTCTTGAGTAGCAATTTTGAATGATTCTATGAACAAAATATTGAATTATGCAAGAAGCATCCCAAGATGATGGATAGACTATACACAACCACTGTACTAAAAGAACTAGTCTATAGCCCACCATTTCAGGAGGTAGCATATGAGCAAGAACCAATGGTGCGGAAAGAAGTTCAAGCTGCGTTGAAATCCTTAGCCAAAAACAAAGCTTCTGGAATTGATGGAATACCAAGGGAAATGTTTCAACAAGTTGTTGAAGCACTGAATGCATTTACTGACCTATACTGGAAAAATTGGAAGACAGCTACTTGGCCAACTGAAAGAGCTCCATATTTATACATTTTCGGGGGATTGGTGACTCAGTAGAATCCTCAAATCATAGAACAAAATCATCGATATCATATGCAAGTACATTTTTGCTGAAGATCATTCAACAACAGTTGCAGCAGCACTTTGAAAGGGAGTTGTCAGAGGTTCCGACCAGATCCAGAAGAGGATTTAAAACACAGGATATCCTTGCTGATGCCATATGGATCTTGACTAAGAATACCAGAAAGATCTTTACTTGTGTTTTATGGACTATTCCAAGGCAATTGACTATGTGGTTCATAAGAAACTATGGATAACATTGAGAAGAATGTGAATTTCAGAAAACTTCATTGTGCATATTTGGAATTTGTACCTGGGTCAGGAGGCAGTTGTGTGAACAGAATGGGGGAATATGGCATGGTTTAAAATCAAGAAAGGTAAGTGTCTGCAACCGCTGAAGACAAAGTGGGTGAATAAGCAAATGTGGTGAAGCAAGCGTCTGGGGTCCTAAAAGCTTGAATGTAAACAAGCGGCTATCTAGATCAGAAGCAACAAAGCCCACATGGAAGAACATATCAGCCTGTGTGATCACGAGGTGTCAAACGGATCACTGAAGACAAATGGGTGCACAAGCAAATGTGGCGAAGAAAGCTGATGGTGCCTTGCTATCAAAAAGTATAGCATCTGGAGTCTTAAAGGCTTGAAGGTAATCAAGTGACCATCTAGCTCAGAAGCAACAAAGCCCACATGGAAGAAGCACACCAGCCTATGCAACCACGAGGTGTCAAAGGGATCAGGTATAAGGCATCATCAGAACAAAAAATCTTACCAGAGTGAATGATGGGGGAAGTGCGGAGTGGAGACCCAAAGCCCATTAGTAGGCCACTGGAGATCCCCTTGCAGAGGTGTCTTGGGGAGGAGATGAACCAGTCAGGGTGCGATGTAACAATGATGAGAAATATAACTTTCCTCTAGTTCCTAAATGTTTCCTCCCCGTTCCCACTATCATGACATGAATTCTACCTTGCAAGACTGGCTAGACCAGAGGATGTACACTAGTACAGATAGGAACTGGAAATACAGGGAATCCAGGGCAGATGAGCCCTACAGGATCAGTGGTGTGAGTGGCGGTACTGGGAGGGTAGAGGGAGAGTGGGTAGGAAAGAGGGAACCGATTACAAGGAACTATATGTGACCTCTTCCCTGGGGGATGGACAACTGAAAAGTGGGTGAAAGAAGACATCGGACAGGGCAAGAAATGACAAAATAATAATTTATAAATTTTCAAGGGCTCATGAGGGAGGGGGAGGGGGGAGGGAGGGGAAAAATGAGGACCTAATGCCAGAAGTTTAAGTGGAGAGGAAATGTTTTGAGAATGATGAGGGCAATAAATGTACAAATGCGCTTTACACAATTGTTGTGTGTATGGATTGTGATAAGAGTTGTATGAGCCCCTAATAAAATGATTTTTAAAAAAGGTGAGTGTCTGGGTTGTATCCTGTCAGTATGCTTATTCAAAGTGTATGCTGAGCAAATAATCAGGGAAACTGGATTATTTGGAGAAAATGTGATATCAGCATTGGAGGAAGTCTTTTAACAACACGTGACATGCAGATGACACAACCTGGTTTGCTGAAAGCCCGTAGGACTTGAAGTACTTCCTGATGAAGATCAAGGTTTGTTCTCTTCAATATGAATTATGACTCAATGTAAAGAAGACCCAAAAACCTGACAGCTGGGCCAGTAGATAAATCATGATGAATGGGGAAAAGATTGAAATTATCAAGTATTTTTTTCTTGCTTGGATCCACAATCAATGATCACGGAAGCAGAAGTCAAGAGATTAAAAGATGTATTGCATGCGGCATACCTGCTGCACATGACCTACTTATTATATTGAAAAGTAGGGATGTTACTTTGAGGACTAAGGGCACCTGACTCAAGCCATGGCAATTCCAATTGCTTCATATGTATGTGCAAGTTGGACATTGAATAAGGAAGACCAAAGAAGGATTGATGCATTTAAATAGTGGTGCTAGTAGGGAATATTGAAAGTATCATGGACTGCTGAAAGGACAAACTACTTTATCTTGGAAGAAGTATAGCCAGAGTGCTCCTCAGAGGCAAGAATGGCAAGATTTCTTCTTACATATTTTGGACATCTTGTGAGGAGATACCAGTTCGTGTAGAAAGACAGCAGGCTCAGTAAAGTAGAGGAGCGGTGATAAAGAGGATGGCCCTCAACAAGATGGATTGACACAGTGGCTGCAACAATGGACTTACGCATAGGAACAATTGTGAGGCTAATGCCATTCTGAGCAGTGTTTAGTTCTGTTTGACATAAAATCACTATAGGTTGGAATTGACTGGATGGCACTTAACAACAAGCATCTTGACTCCTGTAAAGCTTCTGCATGAATTTAAGGAAGTGTTTTCGAATTTACATTCTTCTCAATGTTATGGTCCAGGCAGTCAAATGCTTTTGCATAGTGAATAAACACAAGTAAACATCTTTCTGGTATTCTCTGCTTTCAGCCAAGATCCATCTGACATCAACGGTGATATCCCTTGTTCCACATCCTCTTCTGAAACCAGTTTGAATTTCTGGTAGCTCCCTGTCAAAATACTGCTGCAATTGTTGTTGGATGATCTTAAGCAAAATCTTACCTGCATGTAATATCAATGATAATGCTCTCTCATTTGAGCATTCTGTGGGATCACCCTTCCTTGAAATGGGTACAAATATGGATCTCTTCCTGTCAGTTGGCCATCAATTTTATTCCATCAGTTCCTAGAGTCTTGTTTTTGACTGTCTTCCATGAAGCTTGAACTTCTTTGGTCAGTACCATGAGTTCTTGATTCTATGCTACCTCTTAAAACAGTGGAATAGCAACTAGTTCTTTTTGGTACATTGACTCTGTGTATTCTTTCTACCATCTTTTAACCCTTCTGGCATCATCCACTATTTTCCTCATAGAATCTTTCAATGTAGCAACTCAAGTCTTGATTTTTTTTCTTTAGCTCTTTAAGTTTAAGATATGTGGAGCATCTTCTTCCTTTGGGATTTTCTAACACTAGTTCTTTGAAAATTTCATTAACATAATTTACTGTTTCCTTTTGAGCTGCTTTTGGAAATTTTCTGTACAGCTTTTACTTCATAATTTCTTCCATTTACCTTACCTACTCTATGTTTAAGAGCAAGTTTCAGAGTCTCTTCTGACATCCACACTGATCTTTTTATTCTTTCCTATCATTTAAATGACTTTTTGATTTCTTCATGTAGTATGTTCTTGATGTCGTCCCACAGCTCATCAGATCTTTTGCATTTATGTTCAATGTGTTTTCTTGAGATGCTCTTGAAATTCATGTAAGATAGATGTATATTGTCATATTTTGGCTCTTGTGGAATTGTATTAATTTTCTTCATCTTCAACCTGAACTTACATATATGCCCCTGACCTGTGTTTACCTGCTGATATGGAACTTCTCCATCATCTTTTCCACATATGTAGTCAATTTGATTTCTGTGTGTTCTATCTGGAGAAGTCATGTATAGATGTCTTTTGTGTAGTTGAAAAAAAGTATTTGCTATGAAGAAGAGTCGTTAGTCTTGCAAAATTCTATCATAAGATCTCCAGTTTCACTTTTGTCACCAAGACCATATTTTCCAAAGACTGCTCTTTCCTCTTTATTTCTAACTTTTGCATTCCAAACACCTATAATTACCAATCATCCTGAGTTCATGTTTGATCAATTTCAAACTGAAATCATTGGTAGAATCCTTCAATGTCTTCACTAGATTTTGGGGTTGGTGCCTAAATTTGAACACTATTTTTATTGATTGGACTTATTTGTATGTGTATAGATTATATCCTATCAAAGACAGCATTGTACTTCATAGATCTTAAAATTTCCTTTTAGACGTTGAATACAAGTGTAACACCATTTCTCTTGATTCTGTCGTTCCTGGCATAGTAAGCCTTATGATTTTCCGATTTAAAGGGGCCAATATCATCTCTTTTCAGCTCACTAATACCTACAATACCCATTTTTATGTATTCCATCTTTGAAAACGTCCTGTTTTCCTAGATTCATACTTCATACATTCCAAGTTCCAATCATTAATTGATATTTGCAGCTATTTATTATCACTCTGAGTCATCCCCCATCAGCAAATGAAAGCCCTGAAGGTTCTGCTCTAGGGGTTTTAGTCCCTCCACATCATATGGTTGACTCTGTTTTGAAAAGGTAGATCTTCCTTAGTCAGATTTTGAGTGCTTTCTGATCTGAGTGGCTCATCTTCTGGCACTGTCCATGACAATGTTCTGCTACTATGCATTAAGATTTCTGTGTCTGACAATGTTTCAATGTTATCCATAAGGCTGTCTGGGGCTAATTCCTCTAAAGTGGACAGCCCATTCCTTCTTCATACTCTGTTCTTAGTCTGGAAGTTCTGCTGAAACTTGTTCACTTTGGGTGACTCAGCTGTTACTTAAGATACTAGTCACATTGCATGCAGCAGCACAAAAACACATTCTACCACAGTACAACAAAATGACAGACAAGTGGTTTAATTTCAGAACAAATGTTTGAGGTGGACACTATTATTATGTCTCATTTTCTTCAGATGAGAAGTCAGTCACAAAAATGAAACATTATAGTGAAATCAGCCATGATTCTTTCTATCTGGTATCTTATTTTATGTTTGAAATTAACAAGATCTTCTAATGTATTTAATGTGTTGATATATAAGATATAATGATAACTAAACAAGAAATCTGCTGTATAACCTTTGCCAAATTATCTCCCCTAAGCCTGAGTCTACCACATGCAAAATCTGAACACTGGGCTATAGAAAGCATTCCCAAGCTGAGCTCTGAGCACTTCTGTGTTCCATGGATATACCTGTTGCTGGATGTTTAATTATTTGAAAAAAATTAATAAATGTTTTTGTTTTCAGTATGTACTGACTTTTGTATCAAATATATTTTAATTATTTTCTGTTTGAGCTGTATTTCTGCCATGAGATTTCAGTGGCTGGGTTAGAATTTATGGTTATGATTACATAAGTGCCCAGTAGTCATTTTAATGGAAACTTTTAAATATTCCTTACACAGGTATGGTTTCATTAAGTCAGTTTGTTCTAATGATAAATTGTAAGAGTCCTGAAATCACAAAATTCATATTGGATTATTTTTCCTTAACTGTACTTACTAATATCTAAAAGTTAAAATTCCTTACTTACACGATTGTTTGTATAGTGTCTCCTAATGCTAAAATATAAGCCCTAGGAGGATAGGGATTTTTTCTGTCTGGTTTCTTGCTGCATCTGAAACAATTCTTGGTACACAGGGTGTGCTAAGTATATTGTAAATTGAATAAATGCTTGGAAAACAGATCCTATTTTTCTACTGAGTCATAATGAAAACTGAATATTGAACATTGCTCATCAGCCGACTCTATGACCTGAGCTACCCATCATGAATTATCCACAATAAAACATTTTATCAAGTTGTGACAGTAAATGGATACTCATCCTAAAGAGCTGTGATGGCTCTGACAAGATGCTCAGGAAGTTTGCTTCAGAATATCTTTTTCTGCCAGTTTTCCATCTCCCTTGGTTATTTTTAGTAATGTTGACCTAAGATAAGATTAGGTTCAGATACGTGGCTCTTTTAAAAAAAAACAGTTTTATTATAACTTTACTCACATGTCATACAATATTAACAATTTAATAATAACAAGAAGAGCTGTACAATTGTCATCATATTGATGTATGACGCTTCATGATAATGCCTGAACCATTGAAAAGTGAGCAGATGTAGTATCGTACCCTCACTCAAGATTAAAAAGAAAGCCACTGGCCAAGAAAGTGTCCCAAATAGGCAGAAACCTAAGCAGTATATCTTCCTGTTTACTTTGACTACAAGGAGAAATGCCCTACGAGCTGGGTACACATGTCCCGACCAGTGTGTAATAGTCAAGGAATCAGGAATTTGGAAGTAACACCATATATGCTGATAGTAGGGAAAGAAATAGAGGAAGAGCTACCCGTAAAAGGTCCACATTAACATATGAATGCTCATCCGAATTTTACATATGCAGCAAGATTTTTAATAGTCAGGTACACAAAAAAGTGTATACTATGTATGTCAATCTACCATATTTCCTGGCCATCACAGTGCTAGTTGAAGTGAAAGGCCACTTCCTCAGCCAACATAGGCATTTTGAAGAAGATATCAAAGGATCTCGAAAGTCTGTAATTCACCCAGTTCTCTACAATAAGGTAGACAATGATATTCTTTTAATCAGTATACTAATACTTTCCAAGAAATACCCGAACTTATATATTAGCATCCAAACATGACTGAGAATTCCACTGGCATTCTAATTTAACAACTGATAGAATCAACTTGGAATTGTTCAGCTATATTAACCATATAGTTTCAACCAGTCACAAAACACTCTGAATTTCGTTGTGTTCCTTGAGTTGAGAACTTATAGATTTAAATTTTTATTCCTTTTGCTCTGAATTATCCATGTGATCAGAAATAACCATGATATTTTGAGGTCTAGTGAGTTTCATTTCCTTTATAGGTAAAGACCCCTATATGTGTGCCCTCACTGGGTTCTTGGTCTAAATTACCACATGAAAAACATTATTTAGTGGTTTTATCACTGCATATAGTGGGCTGGAATATAAATTATAAATGCATGTACCATAAGTTTATGCCTTATCTATTCCAGATAACTCATTCAAAATACCTATGTTTCTGTGAAAGTATGTTACCTGCAAGCCACTTTTGGATAAATTTCTATATTAATTTGTGGTTTTGCTTGTAAATGACCGAAATAAGCTCTGTATAGCTTAAGCAAAAGGATTTATAAGGCGGAGGAAAATGATGACTAGTTAAGACTCACCCGTTCAGAGCTGCTGCTGCCAGACCAGAAAATTTGGAGGGAAAGAGGGACCAGACTTAAATCCAGTGTTCCAGGATGCGAATGCAGCGTGCCTGCATGGAGAAGGGGAGCCAATGGAGGGGTCTGAGGGCTCAGCCCCAATACCAGCTACGTGGACAACTGCCCCTCCCCCCAGAAGAATTTACTTTAGAGGACAGCACTGAAGCTGCAGCTCAGGAAGAGGGACATGTCTGATCAGAGCACATGGGAGCAACTGAATAGGGAGGAAGAGAGAGTGGAGCACATTCTGGTCCACCAGGCCTGGAGGACAATATCCCCACTCTGAACAGCCAATGCACAGAGTGGGCCATATAGCTGATCCCACTATGAGACACAAGTCCCTCGCTGACCCATGGCCCTAGGGGGAACAACACTGGAGACTCAGTGTTGGGATTGGCCAGGACTGACCCCGAGACACCTAGGCAAAACACTAAAGGCATGTGGCAGAGCAATGGGGGGAGTTCCAGGGGGAGTGCAAGGGATAGACTATGGGGCCAGAGCCATTGGACTTGACTGGAGGACATGCCTAGAGGTCAAAAATCAGACCTTGATCTATCTACAGCTTTTCCTTTCTTTTTAAAATTTTTAAATTGTTTTCTTTATCTTTCTTTTAAAAATTAATTTATTATTTTATGGGTTATTGGCTTTCTCTTTTGTTGTCATTGTTGTGTTCTCTTTTGTCTCTTTGTCTTGCCATGCCTTGTTTTTTGGTGCATATTATTATTTCTGCAGATCTATCTAGATAAGATAGGCTGGATGAACAGTCTAGAGGAGAAAACCACGGGACCGATGGTTCTGGGGGGGACATGGGAGAGGGGAAAGCTGGGGTAAGATGGTGGTGTTGACCAACCCAAGGATGAGGGAGAAATTAGTGGCAAGGAAGATGTGGGAGGCCTGGTAGGGATTCAGCAAGGGCAATGTAACCAAGAGAAATTACTGAAACCCAAATGCAGGCTGAGCATGCTAGTGGGACAAGAGGAAAGGAAAAGGAAATTGAGGAAAGAACTAGAAGACAAAGGGTATTTATAGAGGTCTAAATACTGGCATGTACATATGTAAATATATTTATATAGGATGGTGGGGTTATAGATCTACGTGCATATGTTTATAGGTTTAGTGCTAAGGCAGCAGGTGGACATTGGACCTCCACTCAAGTACTTAATCAATGCAAGAACACTTTGTTCTTTTAAATTGGCATTCTATGATGCACACCTTCCTGACATGATTGCTGAAGACAAATGTGTGCATAAGCAAATGTGGTGAAGAATGCTGATGGTGCCCAGTTATCAAAAGATATAGCATCTGGGGTCTAAAAGGCTTGAAGATAAACAAGTGGCCATCTAGCTCAGAAGCAACAAAGCCCACATGGAAGAAGCACACCAGCCTGTGTGACCATGAAGTGTCAAAGGGATCAGGTACCAGGCATCAAAGAACAAAAAATCATGTCATTGTAAATAAGGGTGAGTGCAGAGTGGAGACACCCCCCCACACCAAAAATGTAGGCAACTGGACACCCCCTTACTGAAGGATAGCGGGGAGGAGACAAGCCAGTCAGGTTTCAGGGTAGCAATGATGAAACACATAACTTTCTTCTAGTTCTTAAATGCTTCTTCCCCCCACCCCACTCTCAAGATCCCAATTCAACCTTAAAAATCTGGCTAGACAAGAGGATGTAAATTGGTACAGATAGGAACTGGAAATAGGGTATCCAGGACAGATGACCCCTTCAGGACCAGTGGTGAGAGTGGTGATACCTGGAGGGTGGAGGGAATGTGGGGTAGAAAGGGGAAACTGATTACAAGGATCTACATATAACCTCCTCCCTGGGGGATGAACAACAGAAAAGTGGGTTAAGGGAGATGTCGGACAGTGTAAGACATGACAAAATAATAATAATTTATAAATTATCAAGGGTTCATTGAGGGATGGTGGAGCAGAGAGGGAGGGGGAAATGAGGAGCTGCTATTAAGGGCTCAAGTAGAAAGCAAATGTTTTGAGAATGATGATGGCAACAAATGTACAGATGTACTTGACACAATGTATGTATGTATGGATGGATTGTGATAAGGATTGTATGAGCCCCCAATAAAATGACTTTTAAAGGATTTATAAGAAGGAAGATGCTTGACTCACACAATCAAATGAGAAATTGAACAATCAAGGCAAGTCAAGTACAAAGGAAGTTAAAAAGATTTAACAAGGAGAAATACTATGGTATTTCATGTCTGGGTTCTCCTAAAGAGAAAAACCAGTTAAATATATGTATTCATATATCACAAGGCTTCTACTGGCTCAGGGGGTCGCAAGGATGATGAGTCAAATAGCTTCAGGTCAAATATAAAGCTAAAGATTTCTGGAGGCCTCTACTGGCTTACATCACTAGGACAGAGGTAACACAAAAGACTGAGATGGAGATAAAAAATGTCTAGAATATTCATTTATACTCCCAAAGAATCTCCTCTTCCAACTGACTGGTCACTCACATCAGATAAAAAATGGAAGGTTATTACATAGTGTTTACCAAGATGACATTAACATTAACTGTTACACTTTGCCGTGAAACAATGTCCACAATGTAGACTCAATACCAACTCACTTAAAACTGTGTCCCCCTACAGATGAGTCCAATTCACAGAAGAGAAGGCTGATTTACCTTGCTTGTGACATGTGCTCATTCTATGAATAGCATTTATGATAAATTATCATTGACAGTCACATTAACACATAGAACAAGAGGGCCATTTCTTAAATTAAAAGCAGGATGCTGCTACAAAAAAGAGCCAGATGAGGTGGGGCAAGGAAAACACTGACTATACACTACTATACCAATGACTCAAATAACACACCAAACAGAGGAATCAAGATGACAGGTAACAAAACAAAAAATACACATTAATGATAACCAATATAATTTATGTTAATTCTGAAGGTCCATTTCAAAACCACAGAATTAAAGTGTTCCTGCTTAAATTACACCTTTTTTTGGTTTTTATTTATTTTTTATTTAAATAAATTAAAACATTCCCTGGGATACAAACAGTTGACTCACTCTGATGCTAACCGTACCCCCTTTCCCCTGCCCCTGAGACAGAGACACTTCAGAAAAAAAGTCTAGCAATCTATTTCCAAGAATTACCCATTGAAAGTTGATAAAAAACAAATATAAAAATTAAATTAAAAAAAGAAAGAAAACCCTATGTAGCACGGTTCTACACACCAAGGTCACTGAGCCAGAGTTGACTTGATACCTGCTGGAGTTTTTAAAATCATTTTATTAGGGACTCATACAACTCTTATCACAATCCATACACACATCAATTGTGTAAAGCACATTTGAACATTCATTGCCCTCATCATTCTCAAAACATTTGCTCTCCA
>NW_022111319.1:2894406-2904189 GCF_000313985.2 Echinops telfairi
CTCCCCCCCGCACTCCCCCCATCATTCACTATGGTAAGATTTTTTGTTCTGATGATGCCTTATACCTGATCCCTTCGACACCTCGTGATTGTACAGGCTGGTGTGCTTCTTCCATGTGGGCTTTGTTGCTTCTGAGCTAGATGGCCAGAGGCCTGGTAGGGCATGATGAATGGTAATGTAACAAAGAGGAATTGCTGAAACCCTGGTGGGGACTGAGCATGGAAGCATAAGCAAATGTGGCGAAGAAAGTTGATGGTGCCCGGCTATATCAAAAGGTATAGCATCCTCAATGCTATAGATATATGAATGTATTGGGGCCCTGAGATGGCTGCATGAGCAGGTCCATTGTCATGATGGCAAAACCAGTCCCCTGTCTGCCACAAATCAGGCCTTTTTTTGTCACATACTATTACACCCCCGCAAAAAGAACATGGAATTTCACTTGGAAGAGCAGAGCTTTCGTAGGTGAGCATTGAGGAACTCATTCAGAGATAGCACACCCAGTGGTATCACCTGGCAAGGTTCTCTCTGCTCACAGAAAATTTTTACATAAAAGCAGTTTTTCTTGAACCTCTTTTTTTGTGGTGGCTAATTTAAGAGAAGACTGTGTGTCTGTAAACTGTTGTGATGTTGAGTACAGCTTACAAGGACAGCACTAAGAGAAAAATCCAAGTATATGAGTGGTTTTCTCACTTAAAAAAAGGTGAAATGTCAGTTGATGACAAATCTCAGTCTGGACATCAGTCAACTTCCCAAACAGCCAAGAATGTTGACTTGTAGTGCATTTGGAGTTCGTTCTACCAGATCAGACTGTTAATCATGCTTTCTATTTTGAGGTTCTGAAAAGATTGTGTAATAGTATGTGACAAAAAAGGCCTGATTTGTGGCAGACGGGGAACCGGTTTTGCCACCATGACAATGGACCTGCTCATGCAGCCATTTCAGGGAGCCAATTTTTGGCAAAAAACAACATGCCTTTCTTGCCCCACACACCTGAATCACCTGATCTCTCTCCATGGGACTTCTTTTCGTTACTGCAAATGCAGAGGGACATGACAGGACAGCACTTTGACGATGTAGAAGGGGTGAAGGAAAAAACGAGGGAGGTGCTGCCAGCCTTCCAAACAGATGAGTTTGAAAAATGTTTCCAAGAATGGAATCGCAGATTTGACAAATGCATTAAGTGTAATATAGAGACCTTTGAAGGTAATAAGGTTGTTTTGCTAAAAAAAAAATATACAGCTTTGAAAAAATCCATTTTTTGTGTGGGATACCCCTTCATACATGTCTCTGGTTAATTTTGAAGACATCATTATCATTTTATGATAGAGAACATTATAAATAATCCCCCCTGGAGCATAAGGTAATTCTATTGACAGTTTCATTAATTTGGCAAATATAGTATAGAATTTAAAACTCTTCTGATAAAAGACATAAATACATGACTTGTTAACTTGTGCAGGTTAAGCTTAATGGCTAGACACTATTTACAGAAACAATGTGGGTTGGTGATCCCGGTAAAACTTTCAATAATGCTCATTCATAAAGTCGGAACCATGCCTACCAGACCTATACAAATCAAAAGGAGCATTAAAATAGTAAATATATGACACTCAAGGCCACCATTCATTGGGCACCCTTAAAGCAACAGCTCTGAACCGAAATCTGAAAACCACCAATTCCATAATCTTTGGATAACAGTCATCTGCTTCTTCTCATACTCAGGTGTTCAGCCTTAAGTTCAAGGTTACTCCCTTACATTTGCTACAGGTGAATATGAAGTCAATCCAATCGTTCTAATGTGGCCTATGAAGGAGGTTGTGTGCTTTCAAAGGAGAGTCTAAAGTCTGAATCAGACTGAATAGTGTTGAATAGGAACTTAGTACCTGTTGTATTCTCTCCTTGGGTTAGATATAATTATTGTTAAATGTTTTTGCCTGGTGGGAGGTTTATCCACACTGTTTAACACCAAAAGGAAATTGTCTTCTCTGAGACATACATGCCCTACCCCCTCTTCTTGACTTGAATTTCGAATGAGTTTCACTTATCACTCTGGAAGGAGTGTCTGTTGATTTGGGGTGACCTTAGCACAGTGCTGTATGGCAGTAACTGAATAGTCTTCTCCTCTCCTAACATCTTGAGAAACTGAGGTGCAGTCTCCACTGTTGACGTGTTTTTAAGATGTACATATAAAGAGGGTGATATTGAATTTATGTGCACTAAACAGGCGCTCTACCTCATTGCTTGGAAGACCAGATTAGATTACATAACCTGAGAACAGAAGCCTACATTGTCATGGTGTTTATCCTTACAATCTGGAACTCAGACAATATTTGTCCTTTTGTGATTTACTGACTTCACTCAGCATAATGGTTTCCAGGTCCCTCCATGTCATGAGGTGTTTCATGACTTCATCACTGTTTGGAGGGTTTAAGTTATTCTATTTTGAGGGTTCAAGTAACCCATAGTTACTTTATCCCCTTTTCTACTGATGGGCATTTTGACTATTCCAACTTCTTGCTACTGTGAACTGTACTGCAATGAACATGGGAAAGCATACATTTGTTCATGTTCTACCCCTTACTACTTTGGGGTTTATGCTCAGCAGATGTATTGCTGGGTCATTTAGTAATTCTATTGCCAGGTGTTTTATGTCAGCATCCTCTCCAACATTTCTTATTCTGTTTTTTTTTAATTGAGCTTTTGTTGTGGATGTAAGGTGTTATCTCTTTGTTATTCAGATTTGCATCTCCTGGATGGCAAGTGATTGTGTGTCTGTTAGCCATTTGGAGTGTCAGTTCTTGTGGATTGACTATTCATGTCCTTTGCCCATATTTTAATTGGATTGTTTGGGGGTTTTTTTCTTACTGAGATATTGCAGAGTTTTATAGATCTTAGTAATTAGTACCTTGTCCACTGTGTCATCATTAAAGATATTCTCCCAATCTGTGGGCTCTCATTTTACGTTTTTGATGAAGTCCTTTTCTTTTCTTGTTTTATTGGAACATAATTTACATATCATACAGTAGTTCAATTGTTCAATCATATCAAGGAGAATTGTACAATCAATACCATATCAATTTTAGAAAACTCCCCCCACTTGGTTCAACTGCCTTTAAAATGCGTTGTGAAGTCTTTTCGTGTGCATACTTGTTTTATTTTTAATGGATCCCAGGCATCTACTTTGTCTTCCACTGTGTTCTTCCTTTATTATATTTGGTAGTCTGTGTAAGCCCTGCAATAGGGCATTTAAGTTTGTCCCAATTTTCTCATTGACGATCCATATAGCTCTGGGTTTACCTTTAGGTATCCAATCCATCTTGATTTCATTTTTGTGCATGAGGAAGGGTATGGGTCCTGTTTCCTTCTTCAGCAGATGGAGATTCAATCTTTTCCAGTACCATTTATTGAAGGTGTCCATTTCCCATTAAATGTTTTTAAGTCCTTTGTCAAAAATCAGTTAGCTATAGTTGCATATTTTATTCCTAGGTTTTTCTATTCTATTCCTTAGTTTATGTAGATGTCACTGCACAAGTACCAAGCCTTTTGGACTATTGTGTGTGTGTAGGAGGTTTTGAGTTCTTCTTGTTTAAGGCCTCCTACTTTGTGCATCTTTTTGAGAATTATTTGCTTCTCCTGGGTCTCTTCCTTCTGCATATAAAGTTGGTCTTTTGTTTTTCCATTTCTTTAAAGAATGAAGTTGGATTTTGGAGTGGAATTGAGTTTTATTTGTAGACAGTTTGAGGTTGTATTAATATTTTCATAATACTAAGTCTTCCTGTTTATGAAAATGAAATTCTTCCATTTGTGTAGGTCTCTTTTGGTTTTCTGTAATAATATTCTGTAGTTTTCTTTGTACAGGTCTTGTGTTCCTTTGGTTAGGTTTATAATGAAGCATTCCATCTTTTGTGTGGTTATTGTAAATAGTATTGATCTGAATCAGGCTATTAAATTCCATCCTAATATTATAACTGAGTGGCTGCTCATAGCAGACTCCACCTTGGACTTGATTGCATTGTATTAGGTCACGTCATGGGGGATTACTAGGTCTTAACTGCCAAACCACTGAGAATTCTAACCCAATCAAAGTGACACAAATCAAGCGATGTCTAATGTGTGCATGTGTGTGTGTGTGTGGGGGGGCTTTCACAACAAATATCAGATACTTAAATAAGTGAACACAAACAATATCATCATCAATGGCACAATTCTTATGCGTCTTTAAAATTCAACACACTCATTTCTCAGAAAAGAAAACCAAGGTCAGAGAGACCAGTTGACTTGCCAAGCTAGATGTGGTAGATGTCAGATTCTGGACTAGAATCCAGGGCTTCCAATGCTAAGCCCAATGCTCTTGGACTGCCACACAGAGTATTTCTTCCTGTTATTGCTAACTGTTATCAATTCAGCTTCAGATATCTACTGCTTATCAATTTTTGCTCAACTAATTATGGATAGACTTTGAATAAAACATATAAATAGATATATTTCAATTATGACTGCATCCCCAGAAATTAAAAATAAAGCAAAAAAACTTGAAAATAACCAGAGCAACAAACAACATAAAGTTCTTGACAGTTTCATGACTGGTAACCCAAGTGGAAAAATAAAGAATAGAATTCACACAGTGTCTTAGAAATATGATGTGAGAATAGGTGGGTGTAAAAGTGAAACAGCACAACAAGTTAAGCACAGGTGTATCGATTTGCTTCACTGATAAGAGTAAGATGTGCACTGCATGTAGTACTGAAATACTCATAGCGTCACCGTAGTAAGAGGAATGGAGTACCACATATGCTTTATAGGAATTATTTAATAAAAGCGTGCCAATACTAGTATACAGTCCATTATAAGTTATAAGTAAAGCATAATTACGGTTGCTACTTTTGTATTGAAGCAAAATTCCATTGTAATTAGATAAATAAAGCAGTGTATGAAATCCATGCAAAAGCAACTAGAGACTAACACTCTCACCCCTCAGTTTCATGCAGCAAGTGAAATTGAGTATTAGGCCTATCCTCAAATGTCACACAAGATTTCTCTTTCATAACTATGCTTTTGGAAGAGAAACTAATTTTTATCCCACTTAAGAGAAACAAATAGAGTAGCAAATAATTATGCACTCATTATTCATTCAACAAATATTTACTGAATATGTTTTGTTCTGTTGTATATAGGGTTGCTATGAGTCAGACTGATTCCAAGCCACTTTACCACCATCACCACCACCGCAACAAAATACCATGTGCCAAAGATATTGGGGCGCACTGGTATAAATATTCAAATAAAAATTCAAAAGGCATAAATGGCATGAACACTATGTTCTTTTTACAATCAGACTGGATTTGAATACCAGTTCTTCTCCTTATTTGATTTATGACCCTGAACAAATCATTCAATTACTCTGAATCCTAATTCTAGAAACTGTAAAATAGTGATATACTAACTTTTTCTGATTGTGAGAATTAAATTAAGTTCAACAAAAACCATTATGCTGGTCACACTGAGGAAAATTAAATGTTCGCAGTAATGTTCTAAATAAAAAATTACTTGGTGTTGCCATGCCACTTCTTTATATTTCTCAAATTTAACCACGAGTCGTCAATGTACCAAAGCCTAATAGAATGATTTTTGCCAATGGAATGCCAGCCCACTCCCATAATTTTTACTATCCTAATCTCCTCATTTTGATGTGAAAGTATGAGGATAAGCAAAAAGGGCTTGCTATAAAGTCATATAAACTTTTGTCAAACAAAAATATAAAAATGTGAAGCTATGGTTTCTTGATATATCCTCTCTCTAGGTATATACAATTCTGAAGGAGACATTTCCATATCTCTAACTGTTCACTAGTGGGTTACATATTGGGCTGCTAACCCTAAAATCAGCAGTTGGAAACTTACTCTGGTGACTCACACCTTGCTGTGATCTTGGAAGTTATGTTAACAGTATTTCAAATGTCAGCAGGGTTTTAGACATATTGGACAGATTTCAAAAGACATTCCTAACACTGGATAGACTAGGATAAAACATAGACTGTTCACTTCTGAATGAATTGCCATTGAACACCCTCTAATAGCAACTGAGCATTGTCCAACGTTGTACCGGATGATGAGCCTATCAAGTTGGAAGGTAGTCAAAACCCGACTAAAAGAAGAACTGCATCCTCAAAATAGAGTTGGCCTTAAGGATGTGGATGGGGCAAAGCTTTGGGGAACCTTATTAGTTAAAAAATAAGAAGGAAACCCTGCAACATGTATTAAAAATCACTGTAGAATGCCGAAGTATAGATCTAGGAATATTGGAAATTTTTAAAAAGAAACAAAACACATAAATGTTGATAGCCTAGAAAAAAATTATTGATAGTTTAGGCATGAGTGAAATGAAATGGATTGGTACTGGCCATTTTGAAAATTAGACAATCCTATGGTTCACTAAGCCAAAAATGACTAATTCAAGAGGAATGGCATCACATTCAGCACAAATAAAGAACATTTCAAGATCTATCTTGAAGTGCAATGATATCTATCTTGATACAATATCTATCTCGAAGTACAACAGTAATAAATAAATTAAAGAATTCTATCAACACTTTTCTGTAATTGATCAAACATGGAATAAAAATGCACTGATAATTATTTGTGATTAGATTGTGAAAGTTGGAAATAGGAAAGAATACTAGTTGGAAGTTATGACCTTTGTGATAGAAATGAAGATGGAGAGCCCATAATAGAATTTTCCAAGACCAATTATGTCTTCATTATAAATACCTTTTTTCAACACCATAAATGGTGATTATACACAAGGACCTTCATGGATGTAAACTGCAGGTGTAAAATTGACTATGTTTGTAGGAAGAGACCACTAAGAAACTCAATATCATCAGGCAAAATATAGCCAGGGGCTGAACAAGGAACAGCCTATTGATTGCTCATATGTAAGTTCAGATTGAAAATGAATAAAGTTAAAACTAGTCTACAAGAGCCAACATACAACCTCAAATATATCTGACCTGAATTATGAGAACATCTCCAGACAAGATTTGACAACTTAGAAACCAGTGACTAAAGATCTGATGAATTGTGGGATGATATCAAAAATGGCATGCATGAAAAAAGGCAGGTCATTAAAAGGAGAGGCCGAAAAGACAAAAGTCAAGTCAAAGGAGACTGAAAGTTGCTCTTGAACATAGAATAACTAAACCAAACAGAAAAATAATGAAGCATAAGAGCTAAACGGAAAATGTCCAAGGGCAACTCCAGAAAACCAAGCTAGAGTATTATAATAAAATATACAAAGATCTGGAGTTTAAAAGCCAAAAAGGAAGACCGCCCTCAAGATAGCTCAAAATGAAAGCGATTAAGAAAAGTCCAATCCTCGAGTTGAAATACTGAAGGATCACATGGGCAAAACGATGTAGAAAGCACTTAAAAAAAAAAAAAAGATGGAAGGAATCCACAGAGTCATCCAAAAAATAATGGTCAACTTTCACCCATTCCAAGAGGTTCCATAGGATCAAGAGCCAATGACATTAAAGGAAGAAATCTAAACTGTTCAGACACCTACCTGGCCAACTAATTGGAAGAGATCATATTTGTGCCCATTCCAAAGAAAGATGACCAGAAGAATGTGGAAATTATTGAACAATATCATTAATATCTCATGCAAATAAAATTTTGCTGAATATAATTTAAAAGTTTACAGTGTAGTTCCAGATGACTACCCAAGACCTGGGCCATTGGTTTTCTGAGGGTAGAATCTGCTGTCTGCTTGGTTTTCATCACAGGGTGTTCAGTACTAGTCTTCTGTGCATGCTCAGTGAGAAAGCAGGGTGGTGTCACAAAGATAATGCCTTGCCCATTTACTGGATTTTGATATTTTTTTTGCTTTTCTGCTCATGTCAAAAGGTTAGGTAGAGAACACATTGACCACTTCATACACATCTTATTCAGAGCAAGTCTACTCTCAGCTAGTTCCATGACCCCAGCCCCTTTTCTCAATTAAGCAATCAGCCAGTGATATGTCTAATAAAGGAACAGCTAAAAACCACATGTTAATAATTGTTTTAACACAGATATAAACAATAGTAGATCATCTATAGCCCATACCCTTAAAAAAAACAAAAGTTGGTGAATTGTTTAAGGTGGGGACTCAAGATATATGCCACCTTAATCTTGTCAAATTAATACAATATATTACTCCAAAGAGTCTATAATCATAGGGGTATGGGTAGAATTCAATATACATCATTATGGTAGAACATATGTTTTGGCTATAGAAATGAAGCAGGAGATCACATGAAAGAATTTTGAAAGACCAACAACTTGTTTACAGCAAATACCTTTTCAACAACACAAACAGCTATTATACATACGGACATCTCCAGATGGAAATACACAGGAAGGAATCAAATTGACTTAATCTGTGAGAAGACACAATGGAGAAGCTCAATATCAATACTAAAACTAGGCCAAGGTTGATTGTGGAACACATTTCCTATTGCTCACATATAAGTTAAGGTTCAAACTGAAGAACATGTTTAAAAGTCCATGAGAGCAAAACATACCATTTCAGGATATGAGCAAGAACCAATGGTGCTGAAGAAAAGTTCACACTGCATTGAATGTATTAGCCCAAAACAAGGCTCTAGGAATTGACTGAATACCCACTGAAATGTTTCAGAAAGCTGAAGAAGCACTGGCGGGGCTCACTCCTCTATGCCAGAAAATTTGGAAGACAGCTACCTGCCTGGCCAGCTGACTGGAAGAGATCCATATTTGTGCCCATTCCAAAGAAAGGTCACGCAAAAGAATACTCAAACTGTAGAATGATCTCACACAAGTAAAATTGTCCTTAAGACCATCCAACAACGGTTGCAGCAACGCAGTGGCAGGGAATTGCCAGAATTTCAGGCCAGACTCAGAAAAGAACATGGGACAAGGGGTATGATGGTTGATGTCAAATTGATCATAGTTCAAAGCGGAGAATACCAGAAATATGGTTATATGTGTTTCCTTGACTATGCAAAGGCATTCAACTGTGTGGACCATAATAAACTGTGGCTGACCCTGAGAAGAATGGGAATCCCAGAACACTTCATTGTGCTGATTCAGAACAGGTACATGGATCAAGAAGCAGTTGTGCAAACACAAGAAAATACTGCGTGTTTTAAAATAAAAAAAGGTGTGTGTCAAGGTTATACCCTCTCACCATACTTATTGAATCTGCGTGCTTCGCAAATCATCAGAAAATGTGGCTTACATGGAGAAGAATGTGGCATCAGGCATCAGGAAGACTTATTAACAGCCTTTGGCACGCAGATGACACCACCTGGCTTGCTGAAAATGAGGAGGAATTGAAGCACTTGCTGATGAAGAACAAAGATTTCAGATTTCAGTATGGATTACACCTCAATGTAAGAAAGACCAAGATCCTCACAACTGGACCAATATGCATCATAATAAATGGAGAAAATGTTGCTGTTGTCACGGATTTTATCTTACTTGGATCCACAAGCAATGCTCATAGAAGCAACAGTCAAGAGATCAAAAGTTATTTTGAATTTGGTAAATATGCTGCCTCTTTATAATATTGAAAAGGAAAAATATTACTTTGTGGGAAAAGGTGTGACTTATCTAAGCCGTGGTATTCTCCATTGCATCACATGCATGTTAAAGTTGGATATTGAATAATGAAGACCATAGAAGAAAGATGCATTTGAATTGTGGTGCTGCAGAAGATTATTGAAAGTACCATGGACTGCTAAAAGGACAAACTGCAAGG
>NW_022111319.1:2905601-2907398 GCF_000313985.2 Echinops telfairi
GAACAATTGTGAAGATGGCTCAGGACAGTGCAATGTTTCTATCTGTTGTCTATAGGGTTGCAGTCGACTTGGGGGCACTTCACAACATGAGAATAAAAATATGACCTTTAATTTTGATAACATGTCAAGAACAGGCTTACTGAAACTGAATTTTATACTTTAAAATAGCTAATTTTATGTTTTATGAATTCTGCTTCGATTAAAACAATTAAAAATAAATGAACCGACCATAAATATGAAGGCTTATATATGGACTCTCAGTTATATCCCAGGAATCGATGTCTCCTTATGCCTAAGACACACTGTCATGATTATCATTGTTTTGTAGTACATCTGAAAGAAAGAAATGTG
This sequence comes from Echinops telfairi, assembly GCF_000313985.2. NCBI lineage: Eukaryota > Metazoa > Chordata > Mammalia > Afrosoricida > Tenrecidae > Echinops > Echinops telfairi. Next base: position 2,905,953 of record NW_022111319.1, read on the forward strand.
AGTTTTCTAATATTCATATTCTTTTCTAAGATAGTTTTGGCTCTTTGGTGCTATTTATAATTCCTTATGAGATTTAGCACCAGCTTTTCACTTTATACAAAAAGGCCTTCTAGGATACTTATAGGGATTGCATTAAATCTACAAATCCATTTTAGGAGTATCACTGCTTTAATATTGTTAACACTTCTGATGAGTGAACATTGAAACTTTTAAATTTATTTAAATCTTTGATTATTTTTCACAATTTTTTTAGTTTTCAAAGTGTAATTTTTACACTGCCTTACTAAATTTATTCCTGAGAACTTAATGGTTTTAAATGTCATTGTAAATGGAATTTTCTTTCCTTTTAAGAGTACTATAGAAATTTATTTTTGTGTATATTGCCCTTGCACCCTGCAACCTTTCTGAACTCTATTAGTTCTAATGTGTTTTATTGTTTGTTTTTAGTGAATTCCTTACAATTTTCTATAGTACAAGTTTGTATCAAAAAAGGCACTTTTACATTTTCCTTCCTAAAAAATGTGCAGCTTTTATTTATTTTCTTTCCTAATTGCTCTGTCTAGAACATCCAGTAACCTTGGTGGCACAGTGGTTAAGCATCCTGCGGCTGACTCAAGTGTGAATGGATGAAAGCAAACAGTTGCTTTGAAGAAGAAAGGTGTGTCAAGCTTTCATAAAGCCTTGAAAATCCCATTGGGCCCTCTTCACTGCTTTAGAGCATCACTATGAGTCAGAAACTACAAAATAGCAATTTTTGTTTATTTTTATAGGACCTCCAGTACAATGCTGCATAGAAGCAGTGAAAATGGACACTCTCAACTTGTTTTTAATCTTAGGGGAAAACCATTCAATCTCATCAAAAGAATGAGATTTTCTATGGGTTTGGCATAGATAACCCTTATTAGCTTGAGCATGTTCATTTCTAGTCCAACTTTAGGAGATTTTTTTATCATAAATATGCTCAATTTTTCACGTTATTTATTTAACTAAGTGCTATTACCACATAGTTTGTGTTTACAAGTTTATTGATATGGTGTACTACATTATTTTCAGATCTTAAAACCAACCTTGTATTTCTAGGATAAACAGTGAGTAAATCCATGGTAGTCATAGTGTGTAATTCGTTTTCTATGTTTTTGGATGCAGTTTGCTAGTATTTATGGAGAACTTCTGTATCTAGCTTCATAAGAGATATTAGTCTCTGTGTTTCTTTTCTTCTGATGTTTATAAGTTTTGGCATTAGGGTAATACCAAATTTATAGTATAAGTTGGAAAAGGCTCCTGCTGCTTATATTTTTTGGAAGAATTAGGATAATTATTTGATATTAGTATCTCTCTAAACTATTTTTGGAGATTTCAGTGGTGGGCTTTTCTTGTGAGTAAGCTTTGTATTACTAATTGTTACAGTTTGGATATGGTCCCCTGCAAAATGCATTGTAAATCCTA
>NW_022111319.1:2907631-2908389 GCF_000313985.2 Echinops telfairi
CTGCTGATGCATAACAAATTATACCAAAATTTATGACTGATTAACAACATTTAGTTTGTTAAAATTTTTGTGCATCAGGAGTACAAGTATGGCTTATTTGGGACCCAGTCTCCAGAACTTTCACAAGATTGTAATCAAAATGTTGTCTGGTAATGTAGTCATCTTAAGGCTTCATCCAACTGGAGTGGTTGTGTTGGCTTCCAAGCTCATTCAGGTAAGCTTGTTGGTTGGATATAGCTTCTTGCAGGCTATTGGTCAGTGGCTTCCCATGGTGCTTTGTTATGTAGCCACCGTAGGATAGCTTCCTACATGACCAGCTGATTTCATGTTTGGTTCGGGCACACAGCCAGGAGTCACTCATCTTTGGTACAGCAGGGCTTGAACTTGGGGGTGAGGGGTGGGTCTTGGTGACAGTCTCCATGGGGCAGAAGGCATTCACACCAACCCCTAAGGCTTAGCTAAGGCTGCTCCTGGTCTGATTCAGACTTCACACATGGTGCTTGAGGGTGATGAACTGCGAGTCAAAGTCTCAAAGTATGCACTGGCCAAGATCTGGGCTTGCCAACATAGTAATAATGTCATCAAAGTTCAGATACATGCCCTTAGGTGGATACCACTGAACCTACAGCGGGTAGTAGCAGTACTGGGACCAAAGAGTCGAGACTCCCGCTTGGAGTTTCCAGCATCTGACTTAGCTCCCCATTGTAGCTCTTCGGCCCTCTGGAAGCTTTTTTTATTTTTGTCCTTACATCCCCCCC